>NC_133664.1:194278560-194396060 GCF_037893015.1 Macrotis lagotis | reverse complement strand
TATCTATCTTTTCTGTTGTTGGATCTCATATACATGAATATAGGTATACATATGAGTATAAATATATATTTATCTGAGAATATTCAGAAAGTCCAGACACATTTCCTCAAACATGGTCTCCATTTTTAAAGTCTTCTTTACCTTATTTATGAATTTTGTAAAGGAGGATAAAGATAATTTGCCATCAGCAGGCAGATTTTTTTGTCATCTCATTATTTTCTGCATCATTTCATGAATAAAGCTACATTTTCCTCTATAGCTATTAAACTATTTGATGATGCCATTTATTTTACAGTATAATTGGGAACGCAATCATGTGATAAAATATAAGTTATGAAACCAAGAAGACAACAGTGAAAGATCAAAAATATCTTGTTCAAAACATTTCGAAGACTTTATATCTATTATAAAGACAAAATGCAGAAATGACATTTCTTATTTTTATGTTTAAAGGACACAAATATAAAACTCTAAATGATACCTAAGAAATGAATTATTAATATTATTAATATTGTTTAAAATTAAAAAATGACTTTTTACTTTCTTGAAGTTTAATTGGAAGAAAATCTTTTGGAAAATATATTTTGAAGATTATATAAATATGTGCGTATATATTTATGCATCTATTTGTTGGCAATTTAAAATATTTGGCATTTAAGATTTATGTGTACAGAAATACATATATGTATATGTCAATATTATATGTATAAATTATATGGATGCATTATATATACAGATACCTATCTTTATACATAGTATCTATGTTTATAATTTAGTTAACTACTTATTGTCTATTAATCAATGATGCAGTAGAAAAGGATGCTAATAGATATAAAAAACAAATTGATTTTCATTCTTCAAACTTTGTTTTCCTTACAATAAATAAACAAAATCAAATTTAGAATTGTAATCTGAGACACATCCATATTCATGCTTAAGAATTTAGATATATTTCTTTCAATAGGCCTCCACTTATGAATGAAGATATATGTTAACAAAAGAAATTATGAGAATATATTTTCTGTAGAATAATGCATTGCTTCCTCTGTGATCAGCACATTAGGTAAAATTCAGAGATAGCACTGACATGAAAGGATCAGATGATAGGATGGCTCAATTTAAGTAATAGCATTGTGCTGACCAAAGAGACAGTCATACCCAGGAAAGATCCACTAAGCTGGCTTGGCAATCAATATCAGGCAGATAGTAACTAGTATAGAAGAGCAGCCTTCCAGGCATACATCTGCCTTTTCGTCCACCTTCATAAACAGGAAATAACATCATTAGCAATTATTCCTTAGACCTTGAAGTAAAAGCAAAAGCAGAGAAGCAAAATCTAGGTTTAATGTTTATGAATACAAGGGAGTCATTTAATTCTCTGAGTATTTTTTTCTTTACTTTTAGAATGGAACCATATCAAAAATTGTCCTAAGGATCAAATGAGACAACGCAAAGAAAATTACTTTTTAATCACAAAATGCTACTATGATTACTGTATTTATGTGATAAAATACATATTAAGATTTCAGATTTTCTCATAATGATCATAGAATTGCTTAAAGTAACTACCAACAGACACACATTTATAATCATCATTCAGAATACTTAGAAAGCAGAGTTTAGCATTCACAAGCCCAGTTTCCATTTAGCAACAAGGGCAATCTTTATTTCCATTATCCTTCATTGCATTCTAATGTCACTTTTATGAGTAAGCATTTTATAATTTGTACCTTGTTTAAGAATGGACACCAAAATTAGTTATATTTCAAAAATTTTAGTTACTCCATTCCAATAATGAAGAATAAATTATTGTGTATATTTTCAAAGATTGTTAGAACTGAAAAGATCTGTAGGATCTGCCCCTGGAGGAAACTAAGGTTCTAAGAATTATCCAATGAAGGGCAAAACATGAATAAAATTCAATTGTTATGACTCTCCATTCACTGCTTCTTTTATTATGCTTTGCTATCCTTCCATTGTTTTATGATTATTTTTTCTAATGAAAAGAATAGTTTTTCAATATTTTTTATTTATTTGAAATTTTAGAGCAGTAAAATGAATTCTTATAGTGGATTATAGGTTAAGATATCCTAACTCTACTAGCACATCAAATTCAGTGCCAGAGGAGATTAGAATTATACACACACACACACACACACACATACAAATGCACACACACACAGACACACACATATATATATATTTTATATATATGAAATTTAATATTTAAAACAAACCAACTTTAGTATCTCTTTTTTTGGAAGTAGTGAAGTTAAACATGAAATGAGAACATTGGTGGAGTTATGATTACAAAATTTCCTGACATACTGTTGATTCCATTTCTAACATAAGGTTCAATGAATAAATGTTCTGATTGCTTACAATAATATTTGTATCTTGCTTATAACAAATTGCTAACCATTAAGTTTATGGGGTAACATATGGGTCTCAGTTATTTAGTTGGTGGCAATTAAATAAATCCTAACATTTTTGCCACAAATAAATGCTTGAGAAAGAAACTATCATTTTATGTATTCGTATGTCCATTTGGGTGTCAGTTGGGAAGGACTTTCTTATGTGCTAGCAGCCATAAAAAAAACTGCCCCATGCTAATTGCTATTTAGTTGCTGTGGTTGGTTCAGTGAGCAATGCATATGTTACAGCCCATATGCAGAAGTATTCTGATTTGTAGATGGGCCAGATGGGCCCACCCCAAGTCTGAACTATCTCTGCCACATGTCTTAGCCATGAATATTTTAAATTGCTTGTTTTTGTGATTTTGTGGCTTGCATACTTTTATAAGTTGTACACACATGTCTCTTATGATTTGGGAATAAAGAGAAAAAAGTAAATTCTATTTATTTATATAGGTTCCTGAATTAGGGCAGTAAAATTAATACTTTGTATTAGTTAATTATAATTGAAAGCATGGCTTTAAATTTCAGTAATGCTAGATGAATTATCATGAATCATATTACAGGTCATAAACTATGGATTAGTTCAATTAAAATTACCACATGGTAGAAATTCTGTAAATACTTTTGACAGACTGATTGTGAATATTTAATTCAATCATTATATTTGCTATATTATACCTCACTAATCCAGAATTTGCATTAATTAATTGAGATTGTGGGCTAAAATTTACTCTCATATTGTGAGAAATGTTTTGCTTTTAAACATCTCAGGAAAATATGGAATTATATTTAAAATAAATATGATAATCGTATTGGATTTAAAAGTATATAAATAATAACCAATATAAAGTATAAAAAGTAACCAATGAGAAACCAATCCTTAGAGCATGCTCATTATTTTCTGTCTGATATAATTTCATGTTAAATCTAGTTAAAATGCATTACAGTGGGGTCCTTTACCCTCTTCAGAGAATATACAGGTATCTTCTATTTCCTGTTGGATTATTTCATGATTACATATTTTTTTCAATAGATTGCTGAACATGACCTGAGTTATGCATAGGAATAATTAAAAAAATGAAATTTTTCTTTCCTGGCAGCTTTCATATAAGGAGAAAAGAATTGCTAAAGAACTACGCATGAAGTTTGTGCAGATGGTCGAGGAGGGTGCCATGGATAGTGCCAGATCTGGAATCAGGAAGATTCTTCTTCCTGGGTTCAAATTTGGCCTCACATACTTACTAGCTATGTACCTTAAAACTGTTTATCTTAGTGTCCTCGTCTATAAAATGATCTGGAGAAGGATATGGAAAATACTCTAGTATCTTTTCCAAGAAGACCCAAAGTAGGGTCATGAAGAGTCAGAAAAGACTAGAAAATGGCTAACAGTAACAAGAACAAGAAGATTTAAACATAGTATCAGGGATAGCACTGGCCTACTTCCATTAACTGCATACTGTCCCCAGCCAGATGTCACATGACCATGGATGCATGATGTAATCTCTGTTTCTTTTTCTGTATGCTCATTCTTTCATGACCCTAAGTGAGTGAACATTAGACACAAAAGTGAACTTAATGAGGGAAATTGTTGGGAGTCACCACATTAACTTTAAGTTCCAGGGACTGAAGTAATTGAGGAGAGTGGTTTTCTAATTTTAGAGATTTTGTAAATCTGTTCTTGGTATAATTTCTTAGTAAATATCACTTCTTAGAGGTTAATTGCTATTAATTGTGTAAATTATATTGGGGAGAGATAAACATTCTGCTTGCATGATAATATCTGGTCAAATGATATTGGGGAAACAGGGACAGCTGTGGTCTTATGAGCAAAAGGACTAGAAAAACCTTCCAGTCTCTCATAGCTAGAGGGGAGAAGAAGTTGGCCTAGCTTGAGCAATTTATCCTATCAGTGTTAACAGAGTTGGAATGTTGGACCTATAGTCTATTCTGCTACATACACATACACACATAACAAACACACACAAACACACATTTTAGATAGAACATTTTAGATTTAGTTAATCAATATTCTAACTACCTAGTCAATTTGTTTAATGAAGATTAGAAAGAGTTCCAATTTGCTCCCTTTATTATCTAATTGCCATTATTATTATTATTATTATTATACCATGTGTAACTCTATATAATAAACGTGTATCACCTTAAAAATTTTTCTATTTCAGACTTTATAACAACTCAGATAATAATAGAAATGATTCTAATAACTATAATTTATATGCATCTGTAAGATTTAAAAATGTCTTTACAAATATTATCTCATTTTAGCTCCACAATAATCCCAAGAGATAAATGCTATAATTATAAACATTACAGAGATGAGGACAATAAGGCAAACACAGAAGTTAAATAACTTTCTCAGGGTCTTACAGACTTCTGAAGCTAGATTTTAATTCAGAACTTCCATACTCTAAGCATAAAGCTGCCTCTATCTAGAGACCTAAATTAGTAAAGTTTTATTAAATTTCTATTTCTTATTGTCACATGGATAGACCTAGACTGAGATAGAGAAAAGTGAAAACTCATAATATTAAAGCAGTTTCAGTGTTTAAATGTATTTTTGTGTGAAGATTTGTGCACTATGTAGTTACTAAAGCATTGATGTTATTTTCATAAAGACAAACACAACAGTACTGTGATTTCTTTGACACTTGCTCTTCTCTCCAATAATTCAGAACATAGTCCATCGAAGCATTTTTATTCTTTGTGATTTTTATTCATATTCATCCAGTAATTCAGAGAATTATTCAAAGAATACATCCATAACACTGGTGTCTTTTTCCTGTATGCCTTTATATTTGATGAGTATCAGTGATTCACTTAGATAATCTACCTGGTATCCTTTGTTCTCACCACATGATTAGATTAGTTTTTTATTCTGATATAAATTTCCTTTTTCCTTTATTCTACAAATCACTTCCTGCACTGAGGACATTATCAGAAATATACCACAGACAATGTACAGTAGCAGTGATCTCCTTACTTTGTGTCATCTATAACATCATAGACTTATCTCTAAGGTACATATGCTGCCATACACTTGTTAAGATCATGCAAGATTGTTTGATAAATGTAGCTGCAGTTGCAACACTTCAATAATCTTCTGATTATGAACTGAAGCATACTATCTGAAGATATTTGCTCACTACAAGTGTCTACCACTGATATATAGGTCATCTGATGATAGACTCAAATGGTAAGGAGATAGAGCATGAGACCGTTTAGAAGCTTAGGTTTTGTGGTACATAATGTGTTGGCTTCATCAAGGTCCAGAATATTATTATTGAAATCTGTGACTATTCAAAATTAAATTGACTTAATCTATACAGAAAAGCTAAATGGAAGAAAATGTCAATATCTAGAAACTGTAAATTTAAACACATAGTTTCTTCAAGTTTAATGTAGGAACAAAAATGAATTTTAAAATCTCTAAAGGGAAAACTACCTAGCAGTTCTTTCATCCTTCTACTGTATATTCCTTTTCCAGAGGTTCACTAAGCTAAATAAAACAGTTTGCTAAGCTGTCAAGTTCTAGTTAAAATCTTTATCTTGTGGAAAATGCTATCATTTATGTCATGAAGCTTCTAAATCAGTAAATTACATGGTAAGAGCAAAAGAACATCAATAGTTACTATTCTTGATGGTTTGAATGAAATTTAAGCAAGAACTTGAACATAGTAGGGCCCTAATAAAATCTTTGTTCTTTTTTTTTAGGTTTTTTGCAAGGCAATGGGGTAAAGTGACTTTCCCAAGGCCATACAGCTAGGTAATTATTAAGTATCTGAGGCTGCATTTGAGCATAGGAACTCCTGACTCCAGGGCCAATGCTCTATCTACTATGCCACCTAGTTGCCCCTTAATAAAATCTGGATGATTTATCAGACTATTTGAAAAATGACATAAAATATAAAAGTTAGGAATAATCTTTAAGAGAATAATGAGGGAAATTGAACTTAGACTAATTATTTATTTTTTTTATCTAAAATAACACTAAACTGATGAAAATAGTCTGATATAGTACTTAGAGTCAATAAGATCTGTTTCTAATAATGTTTCTTAAATATATCAGGTGACTATGGTCACATTCCTTAATCTTCCCAATTCAGACAACTTAAAATATTAAGTTACAACTAAGTTACTTCTCATTCTCCAAATGAGGGAAAGTTTGACATTGAACATTCCTTCTCATGAAATTGCTTGTCTGAACAACTTATTTATGCAAAAAGAGAGAAAATCATACTTGTAGTTCTTGTGTATGCTTATACGTAGATACAGTTTACCTAAATGTTAACCAATCATTTGGCAAAACTTCTGTTCCTTTATGTATGTATGTGAGAGTGTGTGTATGTGTACGTATGTATATTTGAGTGAGAGACAGATCAAGAGGCAGAGACAGAGCCAGGAACAAAGGGAAAGAAAGAGAGAAAGAGAGAAAGAGAGAAAGAGAGAAAGAGAGAGAGAGAGAGAGAGAGAGAGAGAGAGAGAGAGAGAGAGAGAGAGAGAGAGAGAGAGAGAGAGAGAGAGATTCCAAAATAGAACTGATCATAATTTCATGTCAACTTGGAAGGATATCTCCAAAGGAGAGCTCCATGAACTGGTCTTCTAACCTTAATTGTTTTATCAATTATATGCATAAAGTGAAAGATACTTCTTAAATTTTCACATGAAAGAAATATATGATACTTAGTTAACAGATTCAGGATCTAAAAAGATTACTACTATCTTGAAATTTGATATAAAGTTAATAAGATAAATTTAAATAGGAGAAATATAAAGACATGTTTGGCTTAAAAGAAGATGTTAGAGGCAGCTAGGTGGAATAGTGGATAGAGCACCAACCCGGGAGTTAGGAGGACCTGAATTCAAATCCAGTATTAGACACTTAATAATTGCCTAGCTATTACCTTGAGCAAGTCATTTATTTGCCTTAAATAATTAAAATTTTTAAAACATTGTATACTATGCTGTTTGTGCATCCATTTTTGGTACTGACACTAATTCATTGTCTATGGTAATTTTTTATCAAGTTATATTTTCTTTGATTATTTTAATTAGATCTAATTTTGCTTTTAATTTGAATTAAGATTGCTAATTCAGCTTCTTTTATTCTTTTCCTTTCTACTTTTTACAGAATAATAAATTCTACCTTGCTCCCTGATTTTACTCATCTATGTATGCATTTTAATATTCTTTTTTTAAAATTGAGTTTAATATTCTCTCCCCTTTTTGCTTTTTTTGTTCATTTTAAAAGTTGAGCTCTAACAATTTTCACAGACTATTTCTGATAAAAGATTCATTTCTAAAATATATAGGGAATTGAGTCAAATTTTTTAAGAATGCAAGTTATTTTCCTGTTGAAATATGGTTAAAGGATATGAACAGGCAGTTTTTGGATAAAGAAATTAAACTCTATAATCACATGAAAAATGCTTCAAATCATTACTGATTAGAGAAATGCAACTCTGAGATATCATCTCACATCTATCAGGTGGGCTATGACGACATTACAGTAAATGAAAATGATCAACTTTGGTGAGGATGTGGGAAAACTAGAATACTAATGCACTGTTGGTGGTATTGTGAACTGATCCAACTATTCTGCAGCACAATTTTAAACTATGTCAAAGGACAATACTGCATACTCTTAGATCCAACAATACCACTACTGGGTTTGTATCCCAAAGAGATCATAAATATTGGGAAAAATCCCACATGTATAAAAGTATTTATTGCAGCTCTTTTTGTGGTGACAAAGAATTGGAAATTGAGAGGATTGCTGATCTATGATGGTGATGGATTACTGTTGTTCTGTAAGAAACGATGAGCAGTCAGACTTTAGAAAGTTCTGGAAAGACAAGCATGAACCAATGCTGATCAAAAGAAGCAGAACCAAGAGAATACTGTCCACATTAACAAAAACATTGTGAGGTGATCAACTAGGATTAATGGGCCTACTCTCAGCAGTTCAGTGATCAAGGACAAATCTGTGAGACCTGTTATGGAAAATGCCATTCTCACCTAAAGAACATTCTCTGAAGTCTGAATGAAGAGAAAAGCATACTATGTTCACTTTTAAAACTTCTTTTTATATTTTTCTTTCTTTTTCGTGTTTTTCCCTCCTTAGTTCTAAGTCCTTTTTTACATCATTACTAATATGGAAATATGTAAAACACCAGTTTACAAATACAACTTTTATCAGATTGTTCACTGTCATGGACATGGGACAGGGGAGGGATAGTGGTAGAAAAATTGTGAAACCCATAAACTTGAAAATGGATGATGGTTGTAAAGCACCTTACCATTATTTAAGAAAATTAAATTAAATTTTAAAAAGTAGTGAGCTCTACACAGCAGGCAGGTTCTAAGCCCTTTTTGCTGGGAGGGAGCAAGGGTCTGGTTACTGATTTACTTCACTTTGACCTCAAGTGCTTGCTGATTGCTTCTGTCATTAGGGTAACCCAACCCAGTCTTATCTGTGTATCAACATTCCAGGGGCTCACAATATGCCTTATGAGAAGGGGTTTTGTCCCTTAGTGTTGGCCTGCTGTACCCATGGCCTGCAGAACTGGGACTCAGTTATATTTACTTGTGACTAAGAGTCAACCTTGGTGATCCCTACCTATCTTGTATTGCACTCCCTATTTAACACAAGGAAGACAAGCCTTTCCTGAAGTCCCTCTAAAGTATCTTGAACAGAAAAGTTGTTTAGTCTGCTTTTTTTGTAGATTCTGTTATTTTATTATCAGTTTAGAGGCTTCATTTAAAGTTCTTTCAGAAGGAAACTGGGAAAACCTCAAGGAAATCCCTAGTTTCTCACCATCATTTTGACTCTGCCCAGGAAATATCCTTTAACTTACTTAAAGCACAGCTCAAGTGTCTGCTTCTTCAAAAAATTCCTCGATTGACTATCACACTTCCTACAATGGTTATTCCGAACTCCTTCTCCAACTGTTCTCTTTCCCCTCCTGTCCAATTGAAGAAAGGCAGAAATAGTGAATACATCTTTCTTAGATCATAATGCAATAAAAATCACATGAAATATTGAGCCAGGAAGATATAGAACCAGAACTAATTAGAAACTAAATAACCTCATTCTAAAGAAGGAGTGGATCAAACAACAAATTACAGTAAGAATTAATTATTTCATCCTATGTAAGGACAATAATGAAAATACAGAACAAAACATATGGGATACACTCAAGCCTGCTGTCAGGGGATATATTATATCTTTAAATGCTTACATGAATAAATTAGAGAAAGAGAAAATCAATGATCTAAATATGCAACTAAAAATTAGAGAAAGAACAAATTAAAAATTCCCAATTAAATACAAAATTAGGAATTCTAAAAATTAAAGGAGAAATTAATAAAATCAAAAGCAAGAAAACTATTGAACTAATAAATAAAACCAAGAGTTGATTTTATGAAAAAAAAACAATTAAATCAATAAACCATTGGTCAATTTGTTTAAAAAAAAGAAAGAAGAAACCAAATTGCTAGTATCATGAATGAAAAAGGTGACCTCACCCACAATGAGGAGGAAATTTAAGTAATAATTCTGAATTATTTCGTCCAAATTTATGCCAATAAATTTGACAGTGTAAATGAAATGGACAAATATTTACAAAAATATAAGGTGCCCAGGTTAAATGAAGAGGAAATTAAAAACCCTAATAAGCATATTTCAAAAAGAGAAATTCAACAAGCCTTTATTGAACTCCCTAAGAATAATTGTCTAGGGCCAGGTGGATTCACAAGTGAATTCTATCAAACATTTAAGGAACAATTATTTCCAATTCTATATAAACTCTTTGGAAAAACAGGTGAAGATAGAACTTTGCATACAACAGTATAGTGCTGATACCTAAACAAGGTAGAGTTAAAACAAAGAAAGAAAATGATAGACCCATTTCCCTGATGAATATAGATGCAAAAATCTTAAATAAAACCTTAGCAAAACTATTACAACAAGTTATCATTAGGATAATACATTATGATCAAGAAGGATTTATCCCAAGAATACAGGGTTGGTTCAAAATTAGGAAAATTGTTAATATAATTAATTATATCAATTACACACCTATCAAAAATCATGATTATATCAAAAGATGCTGAAAAACTTTTGACAAAATACCGCACCCTTTCCTACTAAAAACACTAGAGAACCTTGTAATAAATGTTTTGTTCCTTAGAATAATAAGCAGTATCTATGTGAAACCATCAGCAAGCATTATATGTAATAGGGATAAGCTAGAGGCATTCCAAATAAGATTACAGGTGAAACAAGGATGCCCAGTATCACCACTACTATTCAATACTGTGTTATAAATGCTAGCTTCAGCATTAAGAGAAGAAAAAGAAATTGAAGGAATAAGAATTTGGAAGAAAGAGATGAAACACTTACTCTTTGCAGATGGCATGATGGTTTACCCAGAGAATTCCAAAAAATCTTCTAAAAACTATTAGAAATATTGAGCAACTTTAGCAATGTTTCAGGATATAAAATAAACCTTCATAAAGCCTTAACATTTCTATATATGACTACCAAGATACAGAAGAAAGACCTGGAAAGAGAAATCCCATTCAAAATAACCTCAGAAAAAATAAAATAACTGGGAGTCTACCTTCCAAGGCAGACTCAAAAACTTTTTGAAAACAGTTCCAAAACTCTTCTCAAGCCAATAAAATCAGATTTAAATACCTGGGCAAATATCAACTGTTCATGGATAGGTCGAATTAATATAATAAAAATGACAATTCTATCAAACCTGAACTGCTTCTTTAGTGTCCTACCAATCAAAATTCCAGAAATTTACTTTAATGAGCTACAAAACTTGTAAATAAATTAATATGGAGAAATAAAAAAATTAAGAATTTCCAAGGGCTTCAATGAAAAAAATGCAAAAGAAGGTGACTTAACCTTACCAGATCTAAAATTGCATTATAAAGTGTTGGTCCTCAAAATTGTCTGATATTGGCTAAGAAATAAAGTCATGGATCAATGGAATAGACAAGGTGCAATATCAGGACATGATCATAGCAATCTGCTGTTTGATAAACCCAAAGAATCCAGCAATTGGGATTAAAAACTTTCTCTTCAATTAAAAATTCTTGGAAAGATAGGAAGTGAGTTTGGAAGACCCTTGGATTAGACCAACACCTCACACCCTATACCAAGGTGAGATCAAAATGTATACAGGATTTAGACATAAAAAAGAATATTAAAAGCAAACTAGAAGATCAAGGAGTAGTATATCTGTCAGATCTTTTGAAAGCGAAGCAGTTTATGACCATAGAAGAGATGGAAAACATCATTAAAAACAAACTAGGAAATTTTGATTTCATCAAATTAAAAAGCTTTTGCAGAGACAAAAACCACTGTAACTAGGATCAAAAGAAATGTAGTAAATTGGGAAAGAATTTTTACAACTAGTATTTCTGACAAAGGACTTAAATCTAAAATATACAGAGAACTGAGTCAAATTAAAAAAATTTCTCCATGTTACAAATAGTCAATCGATATGCAGAGGCAATTTAAAGATGAAGAAATTAAAGTGATACATAGTCATCTGAAAAATTACTCTAAATCTTTACTTATTAGAGAAATGCAAATTAAAGCATCTCTAAGGTACAGCCTCATATATCTGAGACTGGTCAATATGACCAGAAAGGACAATGACCAATATTGGAAGGCATGTGGGAAATCTGCGACACCAATACTTTGTTGGTGGAGCTGTGCACGACTGGGTCTAAACGCTGAAGATATTGTGAAAAAGGGTAAAAACATCACTTGTACAAAAATATTCATAGCATCCCTGCTTCTGGTGGCAAAGAATTGGAAATTAATTGAATGTCCTTCAATTGGGGAATGGCTTAACAAACTGTGATATATGTATGTGATGGAAAACTATTGCTCTATTAGAAACCAGGAGGGATGAAATTTCATGGAAGTCTAGAAGCATTTGCATGAACAGATGCTGAGCGAGATGGGCAGAACCAGAAGGACATTAGATGGGCAGAACCAGAAGGACATTATACACCCTAACATCAAAATGGGAGTGATGGTCATACTTAATGGACTTGCTCATTTGATCAGTGCAACAATCACGCACAATTTTGGAATATCTGCAATGGAGAATACCATCTGTATCCAGAGAAAGAACTGTGGAGTTTGAATAAAGACCAAAGACCATTAACTTCAATTTAGGGAAAAAAGCCATTATCTTATTATGTAATTTTGCTATCTCTTATACTTTATTTTTCTTCCTTAAGGATATGATTTCTCTCTCATCACATTCAACTTAGATCAGTGTATACCATGGAAACACTATAAAGGATAACAGATTGCCTTTTGTGGGAGGTGGAGAGAGGGAAGCAAGAATGGCAGGAAATTTTTTAAAACTAAAAATAAATAAAATCTTTATAGAAAAAGAAAAATAAATTCTTTATCTCACTTTTAATTAGAGAAATGCAAATTATAACAACTATAAAGTACCACATCAAACCTCTCAGACTGATTAATGTGACAGAAAAGGGAAATGATAAATTTTGGATGGGGTGTGGGAAACCTAGGCTACTAATATACTGTTGGTACAGTTGTGAAGTTATGCAACCATTCTGGGAAGTAATTTGAATCTATGACCAAATGCAATATAATTGTCCATGCCCATTGATCCAGCAATTCCAATTCCAGTTCTATATCCCAAAGAGATCATAAATAATGAGAAAAATATGATATGTACAAGAATATTCATAGAAGCTCTTTTCGGGCGAGGCAAAGAATTGGACATTGAGAGAATTCCCATCAATTGGAGAATGCCTGAAGAAGTTTTGTACATGGATATAATGAAATTATAATCATCTATAAGATGTAATGTGCAGACAAATTTCAGAAAAATCTGGAAAGACATATAATTGATGCTGAGGGCAGGAGGATATTCTGTAACTTTTGCTATGTTCAACTATGACATTTACCTCTTCTCACCAATACAGAAAATAATTCTAAAACAATTCTAAAGACCTGTAATTCTAAAAACCTTTCTGTTCCAGAGAAAGAAATATGGAATCTGAATGCAAATCAAACTTACTATTTTCAATTATTTTAGTTTCATTTTTACTTTTTTATTACTGTGTTTTTCATCTTTTGTCTTCTTTTATGGTCTAGCTATTATGGAAATGCATTTTTTTAAAGTCAACCAGGGAAGAGTGAGAATATTTTCATGATACAATGAAGAGTTTGAATGAGATCAGACAGCATAACTTTTTGATGACATTTTAGTCTGTGTAGTTGTAGGAGTTTTCCCCCAGCCATGTTCAGTCAGTAGCATATAAATAGGAATTTTTAAAAAGCTAGTATTGGGAGTAACCCAGTGTTGAAGTTTAAAGAGGTCTGTGATATGATAAGACAATGTCAGATGTTGGAAGAAAATTAAAAATTAACTGATTAAAAATGATATGAGGTCATCTGGGAAAGTACAGTGAATAGGAGTCAAACTCTACAGGGATAGCAAGGATGAAGAATAACTTTAGGGGAGGTGAGGTGTAGGAGAAGATGGAAAGATATGAAAATATTGCCAGGTAGAAACATGCTAGAATTATGGTTTAGGAAGGTTAAACTTTTTTTGGGAAATGAATAAATCAAGTGTATAATTATCCCTGTATATAGCTGCATTAGAATGAAGGTTCAGATCATGGAAATTTGAAATCTTGCTAAAATGTAAAGCAAAAATATTTGAGGAAATTTACATACATATCAAACAGGAGGTTTGGCACTGAGATGAAGAGAAAGATTGGTATACTGAATTACTTGAGAAAAGAAAGAGAAAACCTGGAAGCAAAGAGAGAGAAGAAGGAAAAGAATGACTTATGGGCAACATAATCCAGATAGAGTGATATGACAAGATAACTGGATGTAGAGAACCTGAAAAGAGAAGGGGTTGCTGAGTGAAAGTGAACAAAGGCCTGGAAAATGACACCAAGGAGCTAGAAGTCTAGCGTTTCTTCCTCATAGTACAATGTATCATGAAAGAATGTGCCCCATTTTAAGAGTTGATAGGCAGAGATAAAATGACTTCAGGGGAAAGGCGTGTTTAAATGCCTGCAAAATGAAAGAATTTTGAGAGAAAGATGTCTAACATGAAACTAATTCTATATTTAAACAAAAGGAATAAGGATTCTATGGGGCACAATGAAAAGGGAAGATAAAATTCAGGAGAGAACCTCCTCTAGAATATTAGTCAAGGTAGTAATTTTGGTTGAGACAGACCATGAACCATAGGGATTCTGTATACAATTATTGGCCCAGTAGATTGTCATATCTTTTTCAGAAAAAATATTAATGTTAATTTCATATTACTGGTAAATGAGATAGATAGGTAAGGTGTGGAAAAGAAGCATGCAAGTAGCATTATGGCAGATGGAGAAATAGGAAAGATGCTTGCATTGGAAAGGCTCTATTTTCCTGTTTGGACGGCATTCTTGAGCTGACTTAATGTTGAAGGGAGATGTGCATTTTGACTCATTTGTCTTCTAGCCAAAAAACTAGGGTGGCTCTTTCCTATAGAGAATCACAAATCTAACTAAATTGATTCCCTCAAGTTGGAAGGCAACATCTCTAGAAATCTGGAGAATGTCTGGTGCTTTGGGGTCATGTCATTTTAGGTGAAAAGCAAGTGTCAGACCACAATGAACTATGTGTGAAAGGTATAGCTAGCTTAGAGACTGGGATAGTAAGACAATTTTGACTTATTTTGACTTTATTATGATTGATATCATATATAGTTTCTAAAACAGAAAAAAATGTCTTTTTTAAAGATAATGTTGAATGAATTTTTATGTAATCTTGCCATTTATGTATCATTGCCCTCAGAAATCTTTATTTAAAAAAAATTCATTTTAATTTTAGTGGATGCATTTTGTTTTACCATAGGAGATTTTTTCCTCCCAAAAGTCAAATATAATTTCCACAAAACAGACCCTAAAAGCAACTAAGCAAAATCACCCAATAAACTTTGAATGAGTGATAGTGTACATACCAATTTTTACATTTGCAGTTTGTGATTTGTCATATAAAAGGATGTACTTTAATTTTAAGTTTGATACTAGCACTAGTTATTGTATTTAAATTGAATTATCTTGGCTTAGTTTGAATTCCTAAATAGAATATGATCTAGATCAATTCAATTGAATTTAATTCAACTCAGTTTAACAAGCTGTTACAACATTATGGTCATTGTGAACGTTGTCATTTTCCATTCCCTTACAATCTGGCTTTGTATCTCATTACTCATCAGAAATTATTCTCTCCATTTTGATAGGACATGAAATTATCAAATCCAATTGTCTTTTTTTAATCTTCATTCTTATTTACTCTTCTTGACACTCTTGATGACCTACTTCTGGTAGGCATGAACTATTTCATTTTAATTTTGTATCTCCATTACCTAGACATTGCCTGGTACATACTAGGTACTCAAAAATATTTATTGAATGCAGTGGATAAATTAAAAAATGTTCTCTACATTAAATTTAAACCTAAAATCTCATTCTTCTGGAAAAATAATTGAGGAATGAAAGCAAAGTATTTGTAATTCATAACTTTTATTATTTTGTGTGATTTATCTGCATAAATTTGAAAAATGCTCATTTTCTTTCATTGTTTAAGATCATTCTAAATCAATTGAAGCAACATTACAAAGAATGTTTGATCCAAAGACTGAATATATTTTTAAAAGGTAAGTCAATTGATTTAAAATGGTAAATAATTGGATTCTTAAAATGATGCTCACATATATTTAATTTAAGATTCATAAATTCTTATAAAATTCATCTGCAATCACTTAAACTGAACAGTTCACTACAGAGAGTAAAACTATGGATTTTAAGAATGTTGCTGGAGGTAATATATAAATTCAATTGATCAGCATGACAGAGAATTGATGCCACAATTTGTACCCAGTGGCACTTTCTCTCTCTTACTCAAATGGGCTTAGAACATTATCAGAAAGTCAATACGATATGCCAATATAGTGATATACTTACAGTCATAAGTCCCTTGTTCACATTAAACCTTTGGTGCTCACATTGTGCATAATAATGGCCAGACAACCTGCCTCCACCTCACCATGAACTAAACAGAATTTACTTGACTCAATTCAGCCAGTGCTTCAGTAGACCTAATAATTAGCTACCCTAGTGACACAGGTTTTCTACAAGAGAAAATTAGAAGACAATGATAATATGTACCCACCACTGCAGTCTGGTTAAAGATTTCTCTCAATCAGTCTCCTGTCTCTGACTAGCATTCTGAATGTTCTGGTCAAGTTACATTTACAATTATCCCTGAATCTCATGTATTGTTTCTTTCCCTTTCCATTTATTAATTAATTTATCTTGTCAGGAGTTTCTTTAAACCTCATTCCATACTTTGCTTTCTCCATTCCACATGTCTAATATATTTAAAGGTGATTTAAAAAGAAGTTTTAATTTTGTAAATCCCACAGGGTGGCAAAAAGCACATTGTGATGACATGACTGCTAATACCACTTTTAGAAGATATAATACATACACTGCATTACATTTGGTACTAATCATAATGTTCTAAGAAGACAATCCCTGCATTCTTTATCACTATACAAACCAGATGGCACTAACTTGATGAAATAATGCATTTATAGACTATACACTTCTTTATGACAACATATACATTATTCTATTAAACTGTATTCATATACAAGTATGCTAAGTACAATTCTGTAAAAATGCAAAGAATGGAACTGTAATTTTGTTATTTTTCTATGCATGCAGTGACTCTTATCGCAATATATTTTCATGTATGCATCAAGGATAAAAACAATTAGATAACATAAACCACAATCAATTTTCTAGAAAAAGGAAAAGAAGTGCTAACATGTGAGTAAATAAATCAAGTATAAATATCTATTAATAGACATATTTGACTAAAGCAGAAAGTCTGAGCAAGGGACCTGAAGATAATATTCTAGAATCTGAAATGAGATGGGTTAATCTTCCTGAGTTCAAATCTGTATTCAGATACTTACTAGCTGTGTGAACCTGAACAAGTTACTTACCTTTGTTCCTCTCAGTCTTTTATATATAAATGAATTAGAAAAGGAAAATAGTAAACCAATGCCTTTGCCACAAAACTCAAATAGGATCAAAAAGAGTTGAATTTAACTGAAATGACTAAACAACAACATATTTTATAAACGTGCTATATGAGTGTACATTTGTCATGTATGTATATATATATATATATATATGTATATATGTAAGCAATTCACTCTGCCATGCAGCTCTCATTCTTCCCTCATATTGGAAATAAAAGGACCCTTGCAACATTAAGATATCATTTATCCACACAAGTTTATGAGGAAAACTGTATAATGCAAAACAAATTTTCTAACAAAAAATTTAAGAGAAAAATTACAGAAGGAAATAAGGCAGAGTAGGGAAGGGACTACCCATTGTTCTTTTCTTTGAGTACTTGCTTTTGGTGCTTTGTTCCTGCTCCTTGGTGAGCAGGTTCTCATATAATAACCTAAACAGTCATGGGCAATTCTCAGATTATTTATTTTTGTGGAAGTTATCTTTCATTATTTGACCTAAATGAAGGTCAGATGTAGCTAGGTAAGATGTACTACTGCTTTGTGCCACAGCAGAGAACATCTCTCCTTTCTTCTCTACTCTTCCTCTTTGAGAGTCCTACATGAAACACTATAGATGACTTTAATTTTCTCTTTTATCAAACTAGGAAGAACTAAAAATTCTAAGGAAATTTATATTTGGCCAGTCAGTTATTTGTCTGAGGTTGTTATATATGAAATGCTCATTTTCTTCTTTCTTCTTTCTTTCCCTTTCTCCTCTAATCTCTTTGTTGAGCACTACATTTTAAAAATTATCTTTTTTGTATAACTTATTTATATTATAAATATACTTCAGGGATCTAGGGGAAGGAACAAAATCTTTGCTATCTTTTCAACTCCATTTACATGTACAACTACAAATCCACTACCCTTATGGTTCATATGTATTTGTTTACTTTAGGTTTTTTTATTGTTTGCTGATTACTATTCTTTAGTATACTTTTTTGTATAATCTTCATAACTTTGATCTTGCTTTTTATTGCAAACTTAAATACATCATGGAAAAAAGAAAAAAAAAGGCTTTTACACAGTAGACCATAAGAGAGGATGCAATATAAAACAAGCTTTCCATTTCAAGAAAACCTATATAATGACATTGCTTTCAAAGCTGCCCAGCTTTTCTTTGTTTCCTTATTAATTTTCTTTTGTTGTGTGCTGTGCAATTTTTACTTTTCTTTACCTTTCTCTCTTTAGTTCCACCCTACAAAAAGCTACAACTAAACACCTCTATATGTATACATAAAAACATATATACACATATGTATCTATAGACATATATATATATATATATATATATATATATATATATATATACACACACACACACACTCATATCCCTTAGACCACACTATTTGTTTATTTTAACCTGTCATCTGTTTCTCTAAAGGTGGATAGCTTCTTCTTCATAGGTACAAGGAGTTCTCAGTTAATGAAAGGAGAAGTCTGGGAACAAAAAAAACTATGGACTGATTTAAAAGACCTATTATTCCAAAACATTAACTTCAACAAATATATGAGACCTCACCTTGCATATTGTTCTAACTTATATGCCTCCTGTCTCCTTCATACTTATATTCCCTCTTTATTCCTTCATATACTCTCACCTATGTTGAGCAACAATCCCAAGATTGACCTAATCTGTGAAGGATTGTCCCTTAAGATACCCATGATCCCTGGAAGTGATTTTTATAAGAATTCATCATAAAGCATTGTTGAAAGAGTGGCTCTAAAGATAGCACCCTCTGGGTTTCTGGTTTAATGTTGGGATGAATTGAGGCACTTATTTTTCATTGCACATTTAACATAAGGAGATTTACTTTTCCATAATCCAATAAGAATATAAAACAAGGATATAGTGGCAATTGTCTTTGTCATTAAGATTCTCTGAATAAGGCCTCCAATTTGGAACCTTATCTGGCCATCAGGTTATCAGATTATTATCATAGGGATTGATCATAGGCACTTAGCAAGTCAGAAAGATCCAGACTCTATGTGGATGGAACTTTTTATGTCTTTAAAATACCAATAACACTCATTAGGGAAAATAGGACTGTTGAGTCTCTTGACTCTTATGTTGAGTCTCCTTCTGGACTCCCTCAATATTTTCCCCAGGCAAGGGTTGGAGGGGCAGGAGACAAGGATGACAAGAGAGACAAGTATTCCATCAAAATCTCCAAGTGTTCTGTTTATTGAACTGAATACCAGTGCTTAAATACCTCTCCAGTCTCTAATCTACTCCCACTCCCATGGGCCTTAGTAAAATAAGACTCTGGTGCTCAAGGACACCAGGTGAAGATAATTTACAGTGCTCCCATACACAACAGTCCCTAACATAATCCCCCTTCTTGTTTTTGAAACAAAATTATTACATAATGAATGCCACAAAAGTTGTAAACAAAAGTTCAAAAATAGTATACACAAATGGCAATTTAACAAAATACATAATCCCAAATTCCTTGAAATACATTTTCCCCCAGTTTACAAACAGACAAAATTTACAGTTTTTTATTGCCAACGAAAAACCTTTCAAAGCAATCAAATTCAAAATTCAAACTAAATGGAGTAACTTAACTTTATCAATTTCAAAGTTTAGACACTAACACACTCTCAAGACAGAAAACAACTGTTTTGTATTTCAAACTTATCAAAGTGAGATTGTTGCACACCCTGGTCTGCAGCAAAATCTAAAACTATAGAAACATTTTCCTACCTGTCGAGGCCAGTGGAGAGATGTAAAAAAGTCCTATTGATGATTAAATACGCACATATACACCCACACCAAAATATCAGCCATAAGCATAGGCTTCCTTCAAAAGACAAAATTTAAATTTCCCAATCCCAGAAAAAAAATCTTCTTCCCCTTTTTTCTTAACTAATTAAGCATGCACAAAGCTTCCCAATTAATAATCTGTTGAAAAACATAGTCATTGCCAAAGCCCTCTCTCCTCCAAACACGAAAGAAGGCATGGGGGTCCCTTTATCTCTAAAACAAGTTTTTGGAGCGTCTTGTCTTTGTAACAAAGCATGTCAACTCAAGACATAAGCTTGAGTTTCAAAGTTCCAAAAAGAAAACTTTCCCTTCTACCCCTCCCCACCCTGTGAAGAACATGAGGGTGGCAGAGAATGAGAGAGAGCCTTTGAAATATTGAAAGTACAGTTTGAAGTTGTTACATTTTGTAAACAGTAGTCAACACCATTATGGAGAGTGAAATTTGTTGTCTAGTCAAATTCTGCATCAGAGTCTGCAACAGGATCTGAGTCAGCCACGAAAAGTCTCTGCAGCCAGGTGCAGGTCCAGGGGCCGGGGTCTCACCTAGAACACACAGTGTGCTCAGGAAGCCAGCCACAGCCAAAAAGGACAGTAAGCAAGTCCTTGGAGGCTGGTACAGACTCCTGTTGAGGAAGAAGCACCATCCCTGCAGCACTGCCTAGGAGACTCTACTTCCCGCTGATTCCTCAATGCTAAATACTGTTTGTCCTCAACTTTCACTTTACACCTCTGTTTAAAATCAGCCCCCTAGTAACAAATCAACCTGTTACGTTCTCCAGAGTGATCTGCTCTGGGATGTCACCTGGTTCTCTTGCTTGTATCTGCTGTGCCCTTATTCTAGACTTCACTCGAATAATTCCGCCTTCCTGTCCCTGTCCAGGCACCATATGTTGAATCCCTTTCCTGGACTCTTATGTTGAATCCCTCAATCTTTTCCCCAGGCAAGTGTTGGCAGGGCAGGAGACAAGGATGACAAGGGAAAAAAGTACTCCATCAAGATCTCCAAGTGCTCCATTTATTTACCAAAACACCAATGGTTAAATAACTTTCCAGTCACTAATCCACTCCCACTCCTGTGACACTTAGTAAAATAAGACTCTTGTGCTCAAAGACACCAGATGAAGATAGTTTACAGTGCTCCCATACACAACAGTCCCTAACATAGGACCAGTCAGTCATAGGGGCTACCTCTTCTTTTTTATAAAGCCTCCTCCTATTGTGAGTGTCATTACAGAAGTTATAGTAAGGAGGTATTGTTTTCATCATAGACTGAATTATCTCTTCCTTTCCTCCTGACTCCTTCTCTTCATATAAGTATTTAAAGTTCCCTTTCATCCCAAGACAATAACCATCTCATTTTTGCACAATACATGTTCCTTACCTCTTTTGTTCTCATGTTATTCTCTCATATTCCTCCTGGTCAAATACTTTTTCCTAATAACCAAGTTTGGAGGAAGTTTGTGTGGTTCCACTGTTCTTGTACTAATTGAAATTATGCAAGGAAAGCTATGAAATCTTTGCTATCCTTTTGGCCAAAAAATTCTACTTCTAGAATTTTATTCTAAGGAAGTTATTGATAGTAAAATGGTAATAAACTTTTTGTGATTACTTTTTTGTGATAACTTTTTGTGATTAAAAAAACAAAACTTTGGAAGCAAAATATAGACCTAACAAGTGGACAATAGCTGAACAAAGCATGGTGTATGCATATTATTTCCCTGTAAGGAATATTAGATACGAAGAATTCATAGAAATATCGAAGTTTAGAAATAAGTGATGCCAGGCACAGAAAGTACAAACAAAGAAAAATATATATTATAACTACAAACATATGAAATAAAGTAAACTTGGAAAGACAAAAAAGCATGATATAATGGGATGGTTAATGTTAGTATCTTACTGTACCATACAAAAGCATTCATTCTTATGTATTATTACTTATAAATTATTTTCAGAGTGAATAAATGGAATGAAGCACATTGTTTTAATTGTTTGAAGAAGTATCTTTTGTTAATATATAAAAATGCTTACAAAGGAAATTTAATCCACAATTGTTCCATTGGAAGTGTGTTTTTGTATGTTTGTATGAACATTTGGGTATATAAAAGTATGTACATTTTCCTATTAAGAAATGTTTTGCAATTTTCTTCATTAATATTGGATTTTTTTCCTTTTTTCCATGGAATTTTTCTTTCAGAAAATGAAGGGAATGATAGAAATAAAAACATGGGATAATAGAAAACTAACTGGTTTAGAGCACAAAATCTGAGTTCTAGTACTACTTCTAATATAGGAGTTGTCTGAACTTAGATTAGTGATGTTAAATATTTGATCTTCATTTTGCTGACCTATAAATTGGGGTTAAAAAAATCTTTCATTACCAGTCTCAAGGGCTTATCTAAAGACCACAGGTACTAAAATAAATATGGTACTTTGCAGCTACAAAATGCTATATAAATGTAATTTTTATAGTAATAAAACAAATTTAAGATACTAAGGCACAGAAGGAGAAGGGTAAATTTATTTTGTATGAAGTCTTATCAGATTATCTTGCTACCATCTAACAAAACAGCAGACCTTTTGGAGGGACATAATAAATGACATGTGAATTTTGATTGAATGAGAATTTTTGAAATGTTCAGATTATGGATGTAACTAGAATACAAATAGGGTATAGTATTTGATAATTTGGTATATCCAAATTTCAGAATAAGAGCATATATTACTTTAGAGAAAGAAAATTACCAAAAGGGAAGTCAGAGCTCACTGGAGACAAATGTTAGCTTCTTAAAGCTTTTGAGGATAGGTGTGGTTTTGGGAACCAGACAAAACTATTTGAAAGAAGTGGTGGATGGTATTTTTGAAGCATAGAAAAATCTGATGGGATATTTGGATAATGGGATAAAGGCTCTCACTCTTATTTCTCTTGTAATGATGCTAAAAAATTCTAAAATGGAGGAACCCACAAAAAGAGAGTGAATCAATTTTCCAGCTCAACTTTGAAGATAAGCAAGAAAGGTTTGTTGCAGTAGAGTTAGAGAAGAACACAGACAAACCCAGGGCCATGCCAGCATAAAATTGGTCTCAGAAAACCAAAATCAGACCTTGAGAGTCACTGAATAGCAGTAACAGTAGCAGTTACAGCTCTTCTGGAGGTCTTAGTCCACAGATGGTAAGGTTGCCAAACAAATGGTCAAAAGGATATTATAATATTCTCTTTACTTGCACTGAGGTAGGACTCTATTGGTTGTATTAAAAACTTCTAAGTCCATAGAAGTATCTCCAAAAAGTGCTGCAAAAAGTCTCTTGAAGATTGAAAAAGAAGGCCCTCTAATCTGACATCAAAGATCTTTAACAGTTAAAATAGAAATAACACGCTGAAAAAATGAGTAAAAGTCAGAAAAAATATTTGATCATAAAAAGTTACTATGGTAACAAGGAAGATCAAGACACATACTCAGAAGAATATAACAACGTCAAAATTTCCAAAAAAATATAAATTGGGTTCAGGTCATAGAAGAGCTCAAAATGGATTTTGAAAATCCATTAAGAGTGGTATAAGGAAAAATTAGGAAGAAGAAAGTGATTCAGGATAATCACAAAGAAAATCAACAACATAGAAAAGGACACCCCAAAACACTCAAGAAATACATTAAAAGCAGACTGGTCAAAATAAAATTTCACTGAAGGAAAAAAATTCCTTATGAACTAGAATTGTTCAAATTGAAAAAGAAGTACAGAAGTTCAATGAAGAAAATAATACCTCTAAAATTAGAATTGATCCAATGAAAGCTAATGACAATAAAACAATAAGCAATAAAATAAAACAAAAATAATGAAAAAACTAGAAGACAACATGAAATAGCTCATTAAAAAAAACAACTGACCTGTAAAATAGATCCAGATGATGTAATTTAAAAATTACAGAACTACCTTAACATCATAATCAGAAGAAAGAGCCTAGATATTATCTTTCAAGAAGTTATAGTAGAGAGCTGACCTGATATTCTAGGACGAGAGGATAAAATCAAAATTGAAAGAATTTATCAATCACTTCCTAAAAAATCCAAAATAAAACTTCCCTGAAATATTATAACCAAATTCCAGAACACCCAAATCAAGGAGAAAGTACTGGAAGCAGTCAAAAAGAAGCAGTTCAAGTACTATGGAAAAAGTCAGGATAGCATAATATTTAGCAGCTTCTACATTAAAAGATAAAAGAATTTGAAATATGAAATCCCAGAAGGCAAAGGAGCCTGCATTACAATGAAGAGTCAACTACCCAACAATACGTAGCATAATATTGTACATAAACTCAATCATAATGTTAGAAATTCAGTGATATAAGGTATTTATTTTTATTATTTATTTTAAAAATTTTAACCCATCTCCATGCAAAAACAGGTTTCAACATTTACTTCCAAATCCTGGAGTTATAAATTCTCTCCCTTCTTTTTATCCCTCTCCCCCCTCACTGAGTAAACAAATTACTTGGGGTACGTTAGAAATGTTTAGCTATGAAAAAAATACTACAATTATTATCTAGTAAACATTACGCCCTCTCAAGGTAAATAAAGTGAAAGAAAGCAAAAAAAAGCATGTTTCAGTCTGTATCCAGATACCGTCAGACACCATTTTTTATCATAAGTCCTTCAGAGTTCTGAGTCACAGAATTACTGAGAAAAGGTAGTCAGTCACAGCTTATCATCTTTCAGTATAGCTGTTACTTTGTATAAAGTACATTTCTCATTTCATCTGCTCATATAAGTTTTTACTGACAGTTCCCTGATCATTTGCCCCACCAAAACAGTATTTCATCTCAATCACATACCATGATTTGTTCTCTTATTTCCAATCTTTGAGCATCCCTTTCGATTTTTAGCTTACTTCCACCAGAAGAGAGCTGCTATTAATATTCCTAAACATATACACTCTTATTTTTCCAGATTTCATATCTTCTGGAATATAGACCTATCAAGGGTACTGATCCAAAGGGTAGGCATGGCTTTATAGCCCTTTGCTCATAGTTCCAAATTGTTCTCCATAATTGTTGAATCATTTCACAACTACTGCAACAGTGCATCTCAATTTCTCTACATCACTTACAACATCTGCCATTTTCTTTTTCTGTCCTATTAGTCAATCCAATAAGTAAAAGGTAGTTCCTCTGAATTGTTCCAAACTGCATTTCTCCTTTCAATAGGGAGGTATAAATTTAAAAAATAAATAGATTTCTTTGATAAACTCATCTGAAAACTGCTCATATCTCCTCATCTTTTCTCAACTGGGGAATGACATTTTTTAATAAATTTGATGCAGTTTGAGAAAAGAGGTCTTGGAAAAATTTATTTCAATTTGTTTTCCCACAGTGGCTATTGCCAGCTGAATTTCCATTCATGCTTGTTCTCCCTACCCCCATTTATTCTATTCTCTTCCTCCTGCCACTCTGTCCCTCCTCAGAAGTGTGCTTCATCTGACTACCCTTTCCCACTATCTTCCTTCCCTTCTATCACCTAAGTCTCCCAATTCCCCTGTGCCCTTTCTCCCATTCCTTTGCTCTCCTAGCTTCCTCTAGGGTAAGATAGATTTCTATAACCAATTGAGTGTGTGTGCTATTTCCTCTCTGAGTCAATGCTGATGATTGTAAGGCTCACTCACACCCCCTCATCTTCTACCTCTTCTACTCCCCTGCAAAAGCTTTTTCTTTTCTATTTTATGTGAAATTATCCCATTCCATCTTTCTATTCCCTTTCTCCCAGTACATTGATTTCTCCCCCATTAACTACATCTTTTTTTACTATACGTTAAACTTCAAATACAACTCCCTCCTATGCCTTGTCTAATTATTCTCCTTCTACTAATAAATGAGGAGGTTCATATAAGTCATCAGTGTCATCTTCCCATGATACAAGCAGTTCAACGTCAATAAATCCCTCATTATTTGCCCTTCCCATCTATCTTGTTTATGCTTCATCTATGTCTTGGACTTGAAGATCAAAATTTCTGTTTAATTCTGATCATTTCATAAGGAAAATTCAAAAGTTATGTATGCTATTGAATGTCCATTCTTTCTCCTGAAAGAGTAGGTTCAGTTTTTTCTGGGTAGCCGATTCTTGGTTTTAATCCAAGTTCTTTGCCTTTTGTAATAGCATATTCCAAACCCTACAAGCCCTTAAAATAGATGCTGTTAAATCTTGTGTTATCTTGATTGTAACTCCATGATATTTAAATTGTGTCTTTCTGATTGCTTATAATATTTTTTTCCCTTTATTTTGGAGTTCTGCATTTGACTATGATATTCTTGACAATTTTCATTTTAGGATCTCTTTCAAAAGATTATCAATGGATTCTTTCAATTTCTATTTTATCCTCTACTTCTAGGATATCAGGGCAGTTTACTTGGAGAATTTCTGTTTATTTTATTTTATTTTTCCAAATGCATACTATGAAAATTTTTTAATATTTATCCAAATGGGACTTCCAGCCAAGTTGGAGAGAAGACAGGCACTGTGCTAAGGTCTCCTGGTTTCTCCCTTCAAAAAATAACATGAAAGAAACCTCTTAACAGAAATTCAATTGACAAAAACCCAGAAAGAGAAGCTAGAAGAACACCTAGCAAAAAGGTCTGTCTCAAGGGAACCTTTGTGAGCTAGTAACAGAGAGCCAGGAGGGGACAGGGTTAAGCCAGAGGATGGGTCTTACCCATGGAGGCTTTGGAGAGTGGCGGGTCCAAGGACCAACTTTAGCTATGGAATCTTTGGCTGGGTGAGTGGAAGTCTGGTGAGTTCCAGTCTGACTGGAGGGCCAGTTCTAGCAAAGAGTCACAAAGCGCAGATGGACATTGACCTACTGGACTCAGGGGACCTGAGCTTTATACTTGCAGGGAGCCCTTTTCCCAGAACAAACAGTAACATCTCCCACCCCCACCCCCCCTGGCTCAGGCATGGGCAGCAGAGCTCCAACAGCTGAAAGGGAGATTAACTATCTCCCCCAGGGCTCAGCCCATATTGTTCAAGGACAACTCAAACTCTGTTGCCACCCCTCTCTCCCTCCAGACCTAGGGAAAGGGCCTAACACACTCCATAAAAAGCAACCGGGACCCTTACTAGCTGACCCACTTGGAGTTACCAAGCCAAGTAAACAAAGCTGCTAGAGTTTTCAAAAGAAAACCCTGAGAAGCAACCTGTCCTCCAAAAGAAGGTCCTACGAAAATGAGGAACTGCCAGCAGAAAGGGGGAGTGCACTGAGAATTACTTTGAAGCCTCAGATCCTAACCCAGAGAGATGTAGAACTTCCAAGGAGAATATAATTGGTCTCCAGCCCTAAAAGACTTCCTTGTAGAAATCAGGAAGGAATTTAAAAATCAAGTAGAAAAATTGAGAAAAGAAACTCAAGAGAAAATTAACATTCAGCAACAAGAAAACAAATCCTTGGAAATTACAATTGTATAAAAACAAAATGAGAATAATTCTCTCAGATCCTCAATTTGGCAAATACAAATACTACACTTGGGCAAATGGAAAATTCCTTCAAAAATAGAATTGACCATTTGGATATGGAGTTGCAAAAGGCAAAGGAAGAATGTTCTTCTCTGAAAATAAGAATGAAATCTGTGGAAACCAATGAATTCATGAGAAAACAAGATCTTATTAAACAATACCAAAAGATTGAAAAAAACAGGGGGAAAATGTAAAATAACTCATCAGCAAAACAATTAACCTCAAGAATATATCTAAGAGAGATAACTTAAGGATTATTGGTCTTCCTGGAAAACATGAAGAGAAAAAAAAAAAAACTCTGGACTTTATAGTACAGAATTTAGTGATGTAAAACTACCCCGATATCCTCTGGAAAGGGATCCTGAAATGAAAACACCAAAGAATATTGTGGCCAAAATACATAACTACCAAATAAAAGAGAAAACCTTGCAAGCAGCCAATTTAAATACAGAGGAGCCACATTAAGGACTATGCAGGAACTGGCTGCATTAACATTAAGGTATTGAAGGACCTGGAATGAGTTATTCCAAAAAGCAAAGGAGCTTGAAATGCAACCAAATATCCACTATCCGGCAAAACTGAGCCTTCCCTTCTAGGGAGAAAGATGAATATTTAATGAAATGGGAGAATTCCAACTTTTCCCGATGAAAACACAAGAGCTAAATAGAAAATTTGGACATTAAGCAGGAGACTCAAGAGACACAAGAAAAGGTAAAAATCAGGTTAAAGAAAAAAAACTGCTCTCCAATTTGATGAAACAGGCCATATCCTCACATGGGAGAAAGACTCTCATAACTCTTGGGAACTGTAAGTCTATTAGAGAGAATATACTTAACCAGAAGTCATGGACACTAAGAGAGACATAGAACCCCTGAGGAGAATATCAAGAAAGAGTTTCAAAATTAACTGGAAAATGTGGGAAAAGAACCCCAAGAGAATATTAACACCTTGCAATAAGAAAATGAAACCTTGGAAAAAATAACTGAACAAATGCAAAAAGAAAATAATTCTTTCAAAACCTCAAATGATCAAAGGAAATATTCTTGCAAAAATAGAATTGAGTAATTAGAAAAGTATTTGCAAAAGTAAATAAAGAAAATTTATCCCTAAAAAATGGAGTCTATGGAAATCAATGACTTCATGAGACAACAAGAATTTGTTAAACAAAACAAAAATTTGAAAAAATAGAGAAAAAAATCTTAAATACCTCATCAGCAAAACCACTACCCTCAAGAACATATCAAGGAAAGATAACATAAAAATTATTTCCTGAAGATATTGAAGAGAAAAAAAGCCTGACCCCAATATTATAGGACTTAGTGAAGGAAAACTTTCCTGATATCAGGGAACCAGAAGGCAAAATAGTTAATGAATAAAACAGAAGAGAAAGCGAACCCAAGTAATATTGGAGCCAAATTACAGAATTATCAGATAAAAGAGAAAATTCTGCAAGCAGCCAGAAAGAAACAATTTAAATGCCAAGGATCCACAGTAAGGATTACACAAGACCTGGCAACATCAACATTAAGGGATGTATGGGCCTGGAATGCAATATTGTGAAAAGCAAGTGGGCTTGGAATGCAGCCAAGAATTCACTATCCAGCAAAGCTGAGCCTTCTCTTCCAGGGCAAAAGATGGACATTGAATGAAATAGGAGACTTCCAACTTTTGCTGATAAAAGACCAGAGCTTAATAGAAAGTTTGGACTACAAAGAGAAGACTCAAGATGAAACTGGCAATATCCCTACCTGGAAGAAAGACTTTAACAACCCTTGAGAATAGTAACTCTATTAGAGAGAATATATTAGCCAGAAGAGATGGATCCACATGACTTGTTTGAAAAACTCTTATCCAATAAGATGAAAGTGGAAATATCCTTAACTGAGAAAAAAAAACAATTATAATTTTAGTAGAGAGACTAGCCAGCAGTGATGGATCCTCAAGAATTTTCTTTGACTCAGATAGAATGATTTAAAAGCATTAACTGCTTAAAAAGGAGGAAAGTAAGGAGCTGGGAGGATGGAAGAAAATGAAGGCGTGAATCTCATTACATTAAGTGGTACAAAGAAATTCTTGCAATAGAGGAGAAGAAGGGAGAAGGTAAGAAGTGCCTGAATCTTACTTTCATCAGAATGGCTTAAAGTTAAGTTAATAAACTTATCTTACCTTTAAAGTATTAAAAGGGGTAAAGTGGAGGGGGGAGGAAAAGGGGAATCAACAGAAGAAATGGAAGGAAGAAGGGGCAAAGGGAATTGGAATAAAAGGCGAGGGGAGTTGAATATACAAAACACTGGGGGATATGGAAAAGGGGAAAAAGGGGAAAATACAAACAGAAGCAAGATAACATGGAAGACAATGAAGAATAAGTAAGTATAACTTTGAATGTGAAGGGGAAGAACTCTCCCTTAAAGTATAAATGAATAGCAGGGTGGATTAAAAACCAGAATCCTGCAATATGCTGCTTGCAAGAAACTCATCTAAAACATAGAGATACATATAGAGTAAAGGTAAAAGATTGGAGTAAAATGCATTTTGCTTCAGCTGAAGCGAAAAAAGCAGGAGTAGCAATCCTTATCGCAGACAAAGAAACTGCAACAATAGTATTAAAAGACATATGCATGGAAACTACATCCTCCTAAAAGGTAGCATAGACAATAATGTAATTACAATACTAAATATGTATGCACCTAATGGTATAGCATCCAAATTCTTTGAAGAGAAATTGAAGGAGTTACAGGAAGACATAGACAGCAAAAGTCTACTGCAAAAAAAGAAGCAAGTAAAGGAGGCAAACATATTGTTAGAAAACCTAGATATGATAGACTTGTGGAGGAAATTGAATGGGGATAGAAAGGAATATACTTTCTTTTCTGCAGTAAATCGCACTTACACTAAAAATTGATCATGTACTAGGGCATAAAAACCTAATAATCAATTGCAGAATCACAGAAACACTGAAGATATCTTTCTTAGATAATAATGCAATAAAAATTGTATGCAAAATGGGCCAGGCAGACATAGACCCAAAACTAATTCAAAACTAAATAACCTCATTTAAAAAAATGAGTGAATCAAACAACATATTATAGAAAGAATTAATTATTTTATCCTAGATAATGAAAATAATGAAACAACATCCCCAAACCTATGGAATACACTCAAGGTGGCTGTCAGGGATATATTATGTTGTTGAATGCTTAAATGAATAAATGAGAGAAAGAGGAAATCAGTGAATTAAATATGCAACTAGAGCAATTAGAGGAAGAAAAAATTAAATACTTCCATATAAATACCAAATTAGAAATTCAAAAAATAAAAGGAGAAATTAATAAAATAGAAAGCAAGAGACTTCTGGTCAAGATGGTGGAGAGAAGAGAGGCACAGTTCTAAAGTCTCCTGATCTTTCCCCATCTATCATATGAAAAAAAATCTTCTTAACATAAATCTGACCCACAAAACCCAGAAAGAAAGACCATCTACCTCAGGATTTCTCTCTGGCAGCAGCATTGCCTGAATTCAGGCGGGTGAGTCTTGGCTCAGAGGGTGGTTCAGCCCTGGATCAGCCAGATTAGCAGCTGTAGTGGAGACAGGAGTCTAAGGTCCTGAGAGCCCAACCTGGATCAGCGGTGCAGCTTTATGGCAGGGGCTTGAGTCAACTAGGGACCAGGGGCACTGGTGTTGGACAGGACTGGAGAGGAGAGTTCTGGTGCAGGAGAGCTGAGGACACCATCCCTGGGCTCCTATAGTCTGAGAAATTCTGAATCCACACCTCCATTACAGCTGAGGCCTCTTCCCAGAACAAACATTTGCAGAAGAATTCTGCCTCAGGCCCAGATGTGTGAGCAGAAGAATCAGGCCAGCTGACAATCTCAAGGAATGACCTCAGGCTAGAGTAAAGCCCACCATTGATTGAAGGCAAAAAATTTCAATAACTCCTGCCTTCAAGCAAAGGGAGAAGGCCTCAATCAAGGTCAGACACTTAAGAGAAAGCAAACAGCACCTCCTACTGGCCAGCTGGAGAAATTGCATCCAGTGACTAAAGCCTTTAGAGATCCCAAGCCCTTATGAACCAGCCCCTCCCCAACTCAAGCTCTTAGCAAAATGAATAAGGGTAAGCAGTAAGGTAGATCCATAGAAAAAAATCTTGGAAGGGAAAGACTCTAACTCAGAACAAACAGGAACATCTGAGGAGAATACAATCTGGTCCTCAACATAGAAAGACTTCTTAGAAGAAATAAGGAAGGAGATTAAAAATAAACTGGAAAATTTGGGAGAGACAATTAATACCTTGCAGCAAGAGAACAAATTCTTAGAAAATACAATTGGACAAATATAAAAGGAGAATAAATCTCTCACATCATCAATTGGACAAAAACAAAATGAGAATAATTCTCTCAGATCCTCAACTGCACAAATGCAAAAAGAATATAATTCTCTCAAAACCTCAATTGGTCAAATGCTAATCTCTTTCAAAAGTAGAATTGACCAATTGGAAAAGGAGTTGCAAAAGGTTAATGAAGAAAACACCTACGTAAAAAAAAAAAAGAATGGAGTCTGAAGAAACTAATCACTCCATGAGACAGAAAAGACAGTTAAACAAAATGAAAAAATAGAAAAAAATAGAAGAAAATATAAATTACCTCATCAACAAAACCACTGACCTTAAAATAGATCAAGGAGGGGCAACCTAAGAATTATAGGACTTCCTGAAAACATTGAAGAGAAAAAAAGCATGGACTTATTATTACAGGATCTAATGATGGAAAACTACCCTGACATCATGGAACTAGAGGGCAAAGTAGATATTGAAAGAATAAATCAATCTCCTGCAGATAAGGTTCCTAAAATGAAAACATCAAGGAAAGTAGTGGCCAAATTCCAGAACTATCAGATAAAAGAGAAATTCCTACAAGCAGCCAGAAAGAAAAAAATTTAAATAACAAGGAGCCACAGTAAGGATGACTCAGGACCTGGTTGCATCAACATTAAGGGATTGAAGGGCCTGGAATGAGATATTTTGAAGAGCAAGGGAGCTTAGAATGCAGCCAAGAATCTACAATTCCGCAAAGCTGAGCCTTCTCTTCCAGGGGAAAACGATGGACATTTAACAAAACAGAAGATTCCCCAAAATTCCTGATGAAAAGACCACAGTCAAATAGAAAATTTGGACAACAAACAGGAGATTCAAGAGACACATGAAAAGGTTAAAAAAAGAGAAGGCAGTAAAAGGAAAAATACTGCTATCCAGTAAGTTGAAATTGGCTATATCCCAGCATGGGGAAAAAGATTCTCATAAATCTTGGTAAAGAATTGTAACTCTAACAGAGAGAATATACCTATCCAGAAATGATGGACATTCATGACCTATCCATGAGACTGCTATCTGATGAGCTGTAACTGGCTTTAACACCACCTGGGTATAGGCTGTAATAACTCTCAAGAATTTTAACTCTATTAGAGAGAATATATTTAACTGGAAGTGACAGATACTCAGAATTTTTTATGACTCAGATAGAATGATGTAAAAAACACTACCTTCTTGTAAAGGGGGACAGGAAAGAGACGGGAAGAGGGAGGGGATTGAATGGGGTAAACCTCAGTACACTAAGAGGTACAGAATACCTATGATAATAGAAGGGAAGAAGGGAGCAGATGAGAAACACCTGAATCTTCTTCTCATAAGACTTGGCTTGAAGTCAATCTACACATACTCAGTTAACTTATAAAACATCTAAACTTTCAAGTATTAAAAGGGGAAAAGGGGGGGTGGAGAAAGGGAAGGGGAGTGGGGGGAAAAAGGGGGGAACCAACAAAAGGAAGGGAAGGGAAAAGAGAAAAAGGGAAAGCAGAAAGAAAGGGGAGGGAGTGATATAGGAGGGGAAACACACTGAAGGGGGTGGTATTCAGAAACACAATACTGGGGAATATGGATAAAGGTGGGGAAAAGGGGAAAATATAAACAGAGGGAAGTTAGCACAGAGGGCAATAAAGAATTAGTAATCATAACTTTGAATGTGAATGGGATGAACTCTCCCTTATAAGGAAAGTGAATAGCAGAGTGCATTAAAAACAAGAATCCTACTATATGCTGCTTACAACAAACTCATTTAAAGCAGAGAGATACATATAGAGTAAAGGTAAAAGGTTGGAGCAAAATATATTTTGCTTCAGCTGAAGTAAAAAAAGCAGAGTTAGCAATCCTTATCTCAGACAAAGCAGAAGCAAAAATAGATAGCATTAAAAAAGATAATGAAGGAAACTTTATCCTCCTAATATACACACACACCCAGTGGGACAGCACCCAAATGCCAAATTCTTAGAGGAGAAGCTCAAAGAATTGGAGGAAGACATAGAGAGCAAAATTCTACTATTGGTAGACCTCAACCTCCCACTCTCAGATGTAGATAAATTGAATCGTAAAATAAACAAGAAAGAAGGTAAGGAGGTAAATAGACTGTTAGAGAAATTAGATATGGTAGAATGATGGAGGAAACTGAATGGGGATAGAAAGGAATATAGCATTTTCTCTGCAGTACATGGAACTTATACAAAAACTGACCATGTACAAGGACATAAAAACCTAATGATCAACTGCAGAAAGGCAGAAATAGTGAATACATCTTTGTCACATCAAAATTCAATAAAAGTCATATGCAATATTGGGCCAAGGAGATATAGACCCAGAACAAATTGGAAACTGAATAACCTCATTTTAAAAATGATTGGACCAAAAAACAAATTATAGAAAGAATTAACTGTTTTCTCCTAAAGAATGAAACAACATACCAAAATCTATGGGATTCATTCAAAGTGACCCTCAGGGGTTATATTATACCTTTAAATGGTTACATGAATAAATTGGAGAAAGAGGAAATCAATGAACTAAACATGCAATTAAAAAATTAGAGAAAGAACAAATCAAAACTCCCCAATTAAATGCCAAATTAGAAATTCTAAAACTTAAAAAAGAAATTAAAAAATTGAAAGCAAAATATCTATTGAATTAATAATTAAAACCAAAAGTTGGTATTATGAAAAAACCAATAAAACGGTTTGATCAATTTGATCAAATCAATTTGATTAAAAAAAAGAAAGAAGAAAGCAAAATTGCTAGTATCATAAATGAAAAAGCTGAACTCACCACCAATGAGGAAATTAAAGTAATAATTTGAAATTATTTTGCACAATTCTATGCCAATAAATTTGATAATCTAAATGAAATGGATGAATATTTACAAAAATATAAGTTGTCCAGGTTAAATGAAGAAGAGATTAAATACTTAACCTTATCTCAGAAAAAAGAAATTCAACAAATCATCATTTAACTCCCTAAGAAAAAAATCTCCAGGTCCTGATGGATTCACAAGTGAATTCTACCAAAAATTTAAGGAACAATTGTTTCCAATTCTATATAAAGTCTTTGGAAAAATAGGGAAAGATGGAACTCTGCCTAACTCTTTCTATGAAACCAATATGGTGCTGCTACCTAAATCAGGAAGAGTTAAAACAGAGAAAGAAAATTATAGACCTGTCTCCCTAATGAATATAGATGCACAAATATTAAATAAAATCTTTACAAAACGATTTCAACAAGTTATCACTAGGATAATACATTATGATCAAGTAGAATTTATTCCATGAATGCAGGGTTGGTTCAATATTAGGAAAACTGTTAGTATACTCAATTATATCAACAACAAACCCATCAGAAATCATATGATTATATCAATAGATGCTGAAAAAGCTTTTGACAAAATACAGCCCATTCCTACTAAAAACACTAGAGAGTATAGGAATAAATGGACTGTTCCTTAGAATAATTAGCAGTATCTATCTGAAACCATCCACTGGCATTATATTAATGGGGAGAGGCTAGAGGCATTCCCAATAAGATCGGGGTGAAACAAGGGTGCCCATTATCGCCACTACTATTCAATATTGTATTAGAAATGTTAGCTTCAGCAATTAGAGAAGAAAAAGAAATTGAAGGAATTAGAATTGGGAAGGAAGAGACAAAACTCTCACTCTTTGCAGATGACATGATGGTCTACCTAGAAAATCTCAAGAAATCATCCAAAAAACTACTGGAAACAATTAGCAATTTTAGCAATGCTGCAGGTTATAAAATAAACCCTCATAAATCCTCAACTTTTCTATATTTTTCTAGCAAGATACAGCAGGAAGAGCTAGAAAGAGAAATCCCATTTAAAGTAACCACAGACAATATAAAATACTTGGGAGTCTATTTGCCAAGACATACTCAGAATGTTTTTGAAAACAATTATAAAACACTTCTCACACAAATTAAACCAGATTTAAATAACTTGGAAAATATCAACTGCTCATGGATAGGTAGAGCTAATATAATAAAAAAGACAATTCTACAAAAAGTAAACTACCTGTTTAGTGCCCCACCAAACAAAATTTCAAAAAATTACTTTAAGGAGTTAGTAAAAGTTGTAAGTATGTCATATGGAGAAATAAAAAGTCAAGAATTTCCAGGGAGCTAATGAAAAAAGTGCAAAAGAAGGTGGCTTAGCCCTACCTGATCTGAAATTATATTATAAAGCATCAGTCATCACAACAGTTTGGTATTGGTTAAGAAATAGAGTGGTGGACCAGTGGAATATATAGGTGTAATAGCTTGAAACTATTATAGTAATTTGCTGCTTGATAAACCCAAATAGTCTAGCTATTGGGTTAAAATGCTCTCATTGATAAAAACTGCTGGGAAAATTAGAAGTTAGTATGGAAGAAACTTAGATTAGAATAAAACCTCATACACTTTTCCAAGTAAATATTCAAATGGATACAGGATTTAGACATTGTAAACAATAGTATAAGCAAATTAGAAGATCAAGGACTAGTTTACCTGTCAGATCTATGGAAAGGGGAGAATTTTATGACTAAGGAAAGTTGGAGCACATCACCAAAAACTACTTAGATGATTTCAATTACATTAAATTAAAAACTGTTTGCACAGATAAAACCACTGTAACCAAGATCAAAAGAATTGTACTAAATTGGAAAACAATCTTTACAACTAATTTTTCCAACAACGGATTCATTTCTAAAATATACAGAGAACTGAATCATATTTTTAAAACAAAAATCCATTCCCCAATTGACAAATAGTCAAAGGATATGCAAAGGTAATTTACAGATGAGGAGATCAAAGTAATCCATAGCCCTAAGAAAAATTGCTCTAAATCATTAATTATTTAAGAAATGCAAATTAAAACTTCTCTGAGGGGGGGGCAGAGCCAAGATGGCCACAAGAAGGTATCAAATCTTAGGAGCTCTCTGATAAAACTCATCAGCTAAGGACTCTAACTAAACTTTCCAGAGAAAGAACCCACAAAGGGACCCAGTGAGGCAGTTCTCCTACTCAAGGTAACCTGGAAAACAGCAGAAAGGCTCTGCTCCCTGGGATTGGAGAGGTGACCCGCCAGAGGGGTGCCCTGCCAGAGCGAAAGAACTTCAGCCTCCCGGAGGCAGCCCCAGGGTACTGGGAGTCACAGCTCACAGCAACGGGGGAGTCTCCTGAGCTGCACCCCGAGGAGCACTGGGCACAAAGTGGGGGAACAGCGGGGGACCTCTGCCAGAGCGAGCACGTGGAGCCCATCCCTCGCCCTCGTGGCACACAGCAGGCAGCTTGGTCTTTTGCCCAGACCAGGAAACAGAAGCAGGCAGTGCCAGTAAGCAGGAGTCCCCAGGGCATGAGCCCATTGAGATGAGGTAGGGGAGTGAAGAGAGACTGCAGAGCTCTGTCCTCAGCCCCAGGAAAAGGACTCTGGGGCTCTGACCATATTCAGATCCTGATCGCAGTTTAGGCCCCCCCACAGAACAGCAGGGCCCCTCCCAACTCAGCCCTGTGGCAGAGGGAGGTGCTTATGGTTATTCATAGACCAGGAGGGAGGACAGAGCCACACACACTGAGACCCTTGTGGGAGTGTTGCAAAAGCTCAGGAAGCACCCCAAACCAGGCCCAGGCTGGGAAAATGAGCAAGCAGAGAAACAAAAGGAAATATTTTGAAAATGAGCCCAAGAAGGACCAAAATACTCAGTCTGAAGATGAGGAAGCACAAGCTCCAGCATCTAAAGACTCCAAGAAAAACAGAAATTGGGCTCAGGCTATGAGAGAGCTCAAAAAAGACTTTGAAAATCACATGAGAGAGTTGGAAGAAAAACTGGGAAAAGAAAGGAGAGAGATGCAGGAAAAACATGAAAATGAAGTCAGCAGCTTAGTCAAGGAAATCCAAAAAAATGCTGAAGAAAATAGCATGCTAAAAATCAGCTTAGGTCAAATGGATAAAACAGTTCAAAAAATTATTGAGGAGAAGATTACTTTTAAAAGAAAAATTGGCCAAATAGAAAAAGAGATAAGAAAATCTCTGAGGAGAACAAATCCTTCGGACAAAGAATAGAATTCAGGGAGATTGATGAATTTACCAGAAATCAGGAATCAATACTTCAAAACAAAAAAAAAATGAAAAATTAGAAGAAAATATGAAATATCTCATTGAAAAAACAACTGATATGGAAAATAGACTTAGGAAAGATAATTTAAAAATTATTGGAATACCTGAAAGTCATGATAAGGAAAAGAGCCTTGACATCATTTTCAAAGAATTACTACAGGAAAAATTGCCCTGATATTCTAGAAGCAGAGGGCAAAATAGAAATGGAGAGAATCCACTGATCCCCCCTCCCACTGAGAAAGAGATCCCAAAAAACCAACCCCTAGGAATATTATAGCCAAGTTCCAGAACTCCCAAGTCAAAGAGAAAATATTACAAGCAGCCAGAAGGACACAGTTCAAATATCGTGGAGCTGCAGTCTGGATCACACAGGACTTAGCAGCAACCACATTGGAAGTTCGTAGGGCTTGGAATACAATATACCAGAAGGCAAAAGAGCTTAGATTGCAGCCAAGAATGAACTACCCAGCAAGGCTGATTGTCCTCTTCCAGGGAAAAAGATGGACTTTCAATGAACCAGGGGAATTTCAAAGGTTCCTTTTGGAATGGCCAGAGCTGAACAGAAGGTTTGATGTTCAGATACAGGACTCAGGTGAAGCATGGAGATTGGAGGAGAGGGGGGAAATATGAGGGACTTAATGAGGATGAACTGCATGTATTCCTGCATAGAAAAATGACACTGATAATACTCATATGAACCTTCTCAGTTAATAGAGCAGGTAGAAAGAGCTTTTATAGTTGAAGCACAGGAGAAAGCTGAATTTGAAGATAAAATATGGTGTAAAAATGGAGTCAATAGAAAAAAAGTAAAATGGAATGGGAGAAAGAAAAAAGGAGAGGGGGAATAGTCCAAGATTTTTCACATAGGATTTTTTTTTTTATTACAATGAGTTGTTGCAATGATATGGAAGGGGAGAGGCAAGGAGGAATGAGGGAATCTTTGCTCTCATCAGAGGTGGCTAGGAGAGGAAACAGCATATATACTCAATGGGGTATAGACATCTGGAGTAAGAAGGAGGGGGGGAGCAGGGGGAAGGGGTCGGGATGTGAGTGCTGGAGGAAAGGATGGATCAAGAGGGGAGAGCGGTCAGATATAACACATTTTCTTTTTTACTTCTTGCAAGGGGCTGGGATTGGATGGCCTGTCCAGGACCATGGGGCCAGGTGGATTCTGTCCCTAAAGGGTGGTATGGGGGCTCAGGACTTGTTGGCCCCAGGCCAAGGGATCTGTCTGCTGAGCCAGTGAATGACCCTACAGCAGAGTCAGAGTGAAAGGGGAGAGAAAATAGAGTACATGGTAGTGGAGAAATAAGAAAGGATGGAGTTGTGATCAGCAATGGCAACAGTGGATAAATATGGAAGTAACTTTTGTGATGGACTTATCATAAATAATGAGATCCACCCATGACAGAGTTGTTGGTGTTGGAACAAAGACTCAAGCACATTTTTTGTTATTATTATTTGGGGGAGGGTACAGGGCAAGTGGGGCTGGATGGCCTGCCTGGGGCCAAATAGCAGGGTGATCTTTGGGTGCCTGGGGCCGGATTTGGACCCAGGTGCTCCTGGCTCAAGGGCCAATGGTCTTTCTGCCACCCAGCCACTCTTACTATTATTACTATTTTATTTTATTTTGGGTCTTCTTTTCCCTTCTTTTTGGTTTTTGCAGGGCAGTGGGGATTGGGGAGCTTGCATGTCATATGGCTGGGTGATTGTTGGGTTTATGAGGCTGGATATGGGCTTGGGTGCTCGTGGCTCCAGGTCTGGTGCTTCGTCCATTGTGCCACCTGGCCATACCTACAATTATCACTATTATTTTTTTTCATTTTAATTTTTTTCTCCCCCCTTTACTTTTTTTGCCCAAGCAAGTCTATCTATATTCATGGGGGAAGAGGGGTATTTTGTTTACTTGTAAACAAGAATATTTTATTAATGTAAAAAAAAATTTGTACAATATGAGAATAAAAAATAAATTAAAAAAAAAAAAAACTTCTCTGAGGTACCACCTCACAACTCTCAGATTGGCCAATATGACCAGAAAGGATAATGCTCATTGTTGAAAGGGTTGTGGGATATTTGAGACACTATCACACTGTTGGTGGAGCTGTAAACTTATCCAAACTTTCTGGAGAGCTATTTGGAACTATGCCCAAAGGGCAACAAAATGTGCATACCCTTTGACCCAGCAATACCACTACTGGGTCTATCTCCTGAAGAGATGAAGAAAAATGGTAAAAACATCACTTGTACAAAAATATTTATAGCAGCCCTGTTTGTGGTGGCAAAGAACTGGAAATCAAGTAAATAACCTTCAATTGGGGAATGGTTTAGCAAACTGTGGTATATGTATGTCATGGAACACTATTGTTCTATTAGAAACCAGGAGAGATGGGATTTCAGGGAAGCCTTGAGGGATTTGTATGAACTGATGATGAGTGAGATGAGCAGAACCAGAAAAACTCTGTAAATCCTAACAGCAACATGGGAGTGATGATCAAACTTGAAGGACTAGATCATTCCATCAATGCAACAATTGGGAACAAGTTTGGACTGTCTGCAAAGGAGAGTGTCATTTGTATCCAGATAAGGAGATGTGGAGTTTGAACAAAGTTCAAGGACTATTCCCTTTAATTTAGAAAAAAACAGTTATCTTATTGTCTGAACTTCTTACCTCTTAGACTTCTTGTCTCTTCTTTAAGGATATGATTTCTCTCTCTCTCTCATCATACTCAATTTGGATCAAGGTACAACATGGAAACAAAGTAAAGACTGACAGATTGCTTTCTGTAGGGGTTTGGGGGAGGGAGGTAAGATTGGGGGAAAATTGTAAAACTCAAATAACATCTTTAATAAAAAATAAATTTAAAAAAATAAAATAAAATAGAAAGCAAGAAAATTATTGAACTACTAAATAAAACCAACATCTGTTTTTATGAAAAAAGACTAATAAAATTGATAAACCTCTGCTCAATTTGATTAAAAAAAAGAAGAAAACAAAATTTCTATTACAATGATTGAAAAAGGGGAACTCATCACCAGTGTGGAGGAAACTAAATGAATAGTTTACAATTATTTTGCCAAACTCTGTGCCAATAAATGTGAAAATCTAAATGAAATGGGGAATTATTTTCAAAATCACAAGTTGCCCACATTAAATGATTAGGAAATGAAATACCTTAATAAACCGATATCAGAAAAAGAAATTCAACAAGCCATTATTGAACGCTCTATGAAAAACATCTCCAGGGCCAGATGGATTCACAAGTGAATTCTGTCAAACATTTAAGGAACAAATGGTTCCAATTCTATATAAACTATTTGGAGTAATAGGTGAAGGTGGAACTCTGCCTAACTCTTTCAACACCAATTTGGTGCTGATACCTAAAGCAGCAAGAGCTGAAAGAAATAAAGAAAATTATAGACCTATATTAAATAAAATAAAATCTTAGCAAAATGACTGCAACAAGCTATCAGTAGGATGATACTTTATGACCAAGCAGGATTTATCCTAGGAATGCAGGGTTGGATCAATATTAGGAAAACTGTCAGTATGACAAATGTGCATACCCTTTGGTCCAGCAATATCATTACTGGGTCTATATCCTGAAGAGATTATGAAAAATGGTAAAAACATCACTTGTGCAAAATTATTAATAGCAACCCTGCTTGTGGGGTGGCAAAGACCTGCAATTTAAGTGAATGTCCTTCAGTTGGGGAATAGCTTAACAAAATGTTGTTATATGTATGTGACAGAATACTTTTGTTCTATTAGAAACCAGGAAGGATGGGAATTAATGGAAGCCTAGAATGAATTGAAGGAACTGATGCTGAATGAGATAAGCTGAACCATAAATCATATGATTATATCAATAGATGATGAAAAAGCTTTTGACAAAATATAGCACCAATTCCTACTAAAAACACGAGAGAACATAGGAATAAATGGATTGGTTCTTAGAAAAATGTCCAGTATCAATCTGAAACCATCCATAAGCATTATATGCAATGAGGATAGGGTAGAGGATTCCCAACAAGATCAGGGGTGAAATAAGGATGCCCACTATCACCACTACTATTCAATATCATTAGAAATGTTAGCTTCAACAATAAGAGAAGAAAAAGAAATCCAAGGAATTAGAATAGTTAAGGAAGAGACAAAACTCTCACTCTTTGCAGATGACATGATGGTATACCTAAAGAATCCCCACCCCAATCATCTAAAAACCTACTAGAGGGGAAACTAGGTGGCACCTTGGATAGAGCAATGGCCCTGGAGTCAGGAGTACCTGAGTTCAAATTCAGGCTCAGACACTTAATAATTACCCAGCTGTGCCGCCTTGGGCAAGTCACTTAACCACATTGCCTTGCAAAAAAAAACTAATAAAAAACTACTAGAAAAAGTTAGCAACTTCAGCAAAGTTGCAGGATATAAAATAAACCCTCATAAATCCTAAACATTTCTATATATTACTAGCAAGATACAGCAGCAAGAGGTACAAAGAGAAATCACATTCAAAGTAACTTCAGGGGGTGGAGCCAAGATGGTGGCATGAAGGCAGCATTTCTGGCAACTCCTTCCCAAACTCAAAAGAAACAAACAAATGTGGGCTCTAACCAAAATTTAGAGTGGTAGAATCCACAGAAAGACTGAGTGATGTTTTTTTCCCAGTCGAAGATAACTTAGAAGTTTTGCAGGAAAGGTGTGTTTCACCAGGACAGGGGTTGGGAAAAAACCCGTGGTCATAGCCCAGCTCAGAGGTTGTAGCTCAGTGCAGCTGAACCCAGCCTAGCCCAGTCCAGAGATCTCCAGCAACAGCTTGAAGGTGTGGTAAGAGAACTCTATTACACCAGAATGAATATGGAGTGAGGAGCACTGACCACAGAATCTGCAGTGAGAATCTGGAGAAACCATCCTGCACTGCCCAGAGATGATAAGGGAAGTCTGCAGAGATTTCTCTTCTCTCCCTGGGGTAGGACTCTTCTGTTTGCCTACACTCAGATATTGCAATTTGTGCTTCCATACTAAAGAACCAAATTGGATGCCTCCTTATAGCCCCAGGGCAGAGAGAAGTCCTGGGTAATCTACATATCAAAGCACAGGCTAGAGAGCATAAAACTTTGCAGGAATAAAGGTCCCAGTGGGGTGCCCACCCTAAAAAAAACAGCCCCAAAGCCTTGGAAGTAATGTAAATTAGTCTTGGACTGAGGAAATGAGTAAACAGCAGAAAAAAGAAGAAGAATCTGACCATAGAGAATTACCTTAGTCCCACAGTAGATCAAAACAAAAACTCAAATGAGGACAAAAATCCAAGCTTCCATATCCAAAACCTCCAAGAGAAACAGAAAATGGGCTCAGACTATGGATTAGCTCAAAAATGACTTTGAAACTCAATTAAGGGAGGTGGAGGGGAAAAATGGGAGGAGAAATGAGAGCAATGCATAAAAATCATGAAAACCAAATCAAAACCTTGGTGAAAAATATACAAAAAAAAGTGCAGAAAATAATATGTTAAAACCCATTATAGACCTAATGCAAAAAGCAAAACAAAAGGCAAATGAGAAGAATACCTTAAAAACCAGAATTGGCCAGCTGGAAAAGGAGATAGAAAAGCTCTCTGAAGATAATAACTCCTTCAAATGCAAAATGGAAATAAAGGAAGCTGATGACTTTGCAAGAAATCAGGAAGAAATAAAACTCATCCAAAAAAGCCCAAAATTAGAAGAAAATGTGAAATATCTCATTGGGGAAAAACAACTGACACTGAAAACAGATCCAGAAGAAATAATTTAAAAGTTATTAGGCTATCTGAAAGCCATGACCAGGAGAAGAGTCAAGACTTTATTTTTTTTTTTTTTAGTTTTTTTTTTGCAAGGCAAATGGGGTTAAGTGGCTTGCCCAAGGCCACACAGCTAAGTAATTATTAAGTGTCTGAGACCAGATTTGAACCCAGGTACTCCTGACCCCTCAATTTCTATTTTACCCTCTGCTATTAGGATTTCAAGGCAATTTTGTTATATTATTTCTTTAAAAATGAAGTCTAGACTCTTTTCCTGGTCATGACTTTCAGATATCCCAATAATTTTTGAATTATCTCTCATGGATCTGTTTATGAGGTACGTTTTCCAATGAGATATTTCATATTGTCTTCATATTTTTGTGGGTTTTTTTGGTAGAATTTGATTTCTTCCCAATTTCTTACAAGGTCAACAGCTTCCTTTGGTTTCATTCTGCATTTGAAGGAGCTATTTTCTTCAGAGAGCTTTTGTACTCTGTTTCCAGCTGGCCAATTCTGGTTTTTAAGGCATTCTTCTCCTCCTTTCCATTTGGGCTGCTATTTCCATTTGGCCTAAACTGGTTTTTAACATATTATTTTCTTCAGTATTATTTTGTATTTCTGTCACCCAGCTATTGACTCAGTTTTTATGATTAGTATGCATTCCTCTCATTTCTCCTTATTTTTCCTCTACTCCCTTCATTGATTTTCAAAGCCTTTTTTGATGTCATCTATATCCTGATCCCATTTCCTATTTCTCTTGGAGGTTTTGGATATTAAACTTCACCTTTGCCATTTTCTGAGTATGTATTTTGGTCCTCCATGGGACCAAAGTAATTTTCTATGTTCATATTCTTCTTTTTCTGTTGTTTGCTCATTTCTTCAGTCTATGACTGATTTGCCACACTTCCAAAGCTTTGGGGGCTGAGGGGACAGTCCAAAGTGACTTTAATTGCTCTGAGGTCTTACAAGAGACTCTGACTTCTCTCTTGCCTGTGCTCTGGGGTGTGAATGACCTCAGGCCCTCCCCTTTGCCCTGGAACTGTGATGAGAGTCCCGGCTCAGCTGTGGTGATATGGGAGCCAAAACTGTAACCTGTATCTGAGTGTGGCCATACAGCATAATCCTGCTCCATGGAGAGCAAAGAGACCTCTGTAGTCTCCCTCCACCCCCTTACCATCTGTGGTCTGGGAGCTCTTGAAGTGCTGGGTGGCTCCCCTGATTCCTGCTGCAGGTTCTCAATGCAGGGCTGTTCTGATGCTGGTGCTCCAATCTGTTTTGGAAGAGTTCTTTCATCACCCCATTCACCTATTCCCAGTGATTCCTGGGCCAATAGGTCTGGAAACCACCCCCTCTGCGATGGACACAGGCACCTGGCCTGGCTGTTCTGCATTATGGTTGGGGCTCTTTCCAACCCCAGTCCCAGTGAAACAGATATTTCCTGCAGAACTTCTAAAATTTCTCAGACTGGGAAATTATATCACTCAGTCTTTCTGTGGGTTCTACTCCTTTAAATTTTGACTAGAGTCATAATTTGACAGCTTTTGGAGTTTTCAGGGAATGAGTTTCTGGGAATTCCTGTCTTCATGCTGACATCTTGGTTTAGCCCCTGAGGAATTAGGATTAAAGTAAAGAGATACATAAGAGATAATTTTTATAAAATGTTCATTGGATTCACAAAAGTTTTTTTTTCTGTATTTTGTTTTGTTTTATTTTTCTTCCTCTGGTTTGGGATAATATAGTCCACAACCAGTCAAATATGGTTGTACTAGCTTTTTGTACTGTCAAGAAGAATTGCTTCCATCAAGGTTGTTGACCTCATGATCTTATTAATATGTACATTGTTCCCTTGGCTCTTTCCTTTCACTCATCATCAGATCCCAGAAGTCATTCGAGGTTTCTATAGAGTAGGATCATTTATGGATGCTATAGAACAATAATAATCCTATAGTATTCATGCACCATAACTTGTTTAGCCATTCCACAATTAATGGGCATTCCTCGATTTCCATTTTTTTGCCACTACAAAAAGAGCTGCTTTGAATATTTTGGAACACATAGAACTTTTCCCATTTTATGTTATAATTTCTTCTGGATATAGACCTATAATTGAAATTCATGGGTCAAAGGATATGGACAGTTTTATTGTACTTTGGTCGTAGTTCCATGTTGCTCTCCAGAAAGCTTGGATCCATTCACAATTCCACCACCAATGCATCAATCTCCCAATCCTCCTACAACCACTCCAACATTGATCATCTTGCCTTTTTTCATCTGGGCTAATCTAATAGGTGTGAGATGATAACTCATTGTTGTTTTAATTTACATTTCTCTGATCAATAGTGATTTGGAGCATTTTTTCATATGTTTATATATACATATATATGTATATGCATATGTATGTGTATATACATATAGCTTTAATTTCTTCATTTGAAATCTGACTATACCCTTTGACCATTTATCAACTGAAGAATGACTTTTGATCCTATAAATTTGATTCAATTCTCTCTATATTTTAGAAATCAGATCTTTATCAGAAATCTTGGTTTTGAAGATTGTTTTCCAGCTGTCAGCTTTTCCTTCTAATTTTGATAGCATTGATTTTATTAGTGCAAAATCCTTTTTAATTTAATGTAGTTAAAACCATTCATTTTGGAGTTTATAATGTGCTCTAATTCTTGTTTGGCCATAAATTTATAGATCACATAGAATATTTTTTGGTCTAGTAATTTATCTATGGTATTGCTCTTTATGTCTAAATCGTGTACCCATTTTTTTTTTGGTTTGTACCCATTTTGACATTATTCTGGTTAAGTTAAAGAATGTTTTTTGTTATACTTCTTTGTAGCTTACCATTTTCGCAAGCTTTTTGGTTTGAGCTTTTTTTGGCCTCTTCTCTAATTAGCATACATCTGTGTCTGAAAAAAATGCCATCTCTCATATTATCTTTTTCAATTAATCAATCAATAAAATTTCCTTGGAAATAAAATATAGTTGGATTTTTTCAGGATGTTTGTAATATAAGCCCTACCTCCAAAATAAGCCCCAGTTAAGACAATCAGACACATATTTAGTACATCCATAGCAACAAACACCAAATGTATTTTTATATAATAACAGCATTAATGTTAATTAAATATAAATAAATAACTATTGATATTAAAACTTAAAATAAATGATAATATCAATAATAATTATTTGTAAATACTCAAGCAGAAACCTTTGGCTGAGAGGTAAATGACTATGTAAAGAGATGAACTTGATACACTGCCAAATGACAAGTCAGCATACAGATACAAAGCACAAATAACATGTGTACTTGATAACAACTGGATTTGATTGAGTCTAATATGCATCATCGTAATTCAGTGCATTGGGGTGTTTCAATGGATGTACTTAATGTACTCATGTGACATAATTAAAGGTTTTCTGAATTTTCTTGTCTACAATTTTTTGTTGCTTTTTTGTTGATCTTCATTCTTAACTGCTACTATTTTTGTTGCTGCTCCTGCCTAATAAGTCTTCAATTAAAATTGGGTTTAATGGTAGATTTAAAGGGAATAGTATTTTGACTCCTAGACAAAATGAATGCAAAAAGAAAGAGCTACTGCACTGAATACAAGAAAGTAATCATCAAGACTCCCAGGGCAAGAATCTTATGACTTTCTGCAAAAAGAAGTTGGAGCTCTAAATGATTCAAAAATAATGAGCTGAAATTTGGAATTATGCCCAAAGGGCAATAAAAATGTGAATGCCCTTTGATTCAGCAATACCACTACTGGGTCTATACCCTGAAGAGGTATGATGATGGAAAAGGGTAAAAACATCACTTTTACAAAAGTATTCATAGCAGCCCTGATTGTGGCGGCAAAGAATTGGAAATTGAGTAAATATCCTTCATTTAGGAATGGCTTATCAACCTGTGGTTTATGTATGTCAGGAAACACTATTGTTTGATTAGAAACCAGGAGGGATTGGAATTCAGGGAAGCCTGGAATGATTTGCATGAGTGTGATGAGCAGAAGCAGAAACACATTGTAGACCCTAACAGCAATATGATACTTTAATGGACTTGTTCATTCCATCAGTATAATATTAAGCCACAATTTTGGGGTATTTGAGTTGGAGAATACCATCTGTATCCAGAGAAAGAATTGTGCACTTTGAGTAAAGACCAAAGCCTATTATCTTTAATTTTTAAAAACCCAATATCTTATTATTTAATTTTGCTATCTCTTATTCTTTATTTTTCATCCTTAAGGATATGATTTTCTCTCTCATCACATTCAACTTAAATCAGTGTATACCATGTAAAGACAGACTGCCTTCTGTGGGGGGTGGGGTGAGGGAAGCAAGAATGGGAGGAAATTATAAAACTCAAAATAAATAAAATCTTTCTATGAAAAAATATTAAGCTGAGTTTTATAACCTCAGTCAATAGATGAATGAGGAAAATAATAAAAAGTACAGTTGTGAATCAGGGCAACAACCATTACTTCCTGAATTATAAGACATCAACTGTGAATCTATTACCTATAGGAAAGCAAAAAGTTTTTCCTCTGTGCAGGGCTGATATTCAAACATTTGCCCTTGCAATGATACAGAAGTTAGAAATATCACTAGGAGAATTCAAAGCATCAGAACACTGGCTAGATGGCTTCCTTCAGCAATACGAGCTGTGTCTAAGAAGATGAACATCTCAGTTCAAGCCAGAAGATACTAAAGTTATTAAATGTGCACTTGCATTCAAATCCTTTGTTGACTTTTCTATACCAACTCTTCAAATCATTGCTATGGATGAAATTGAAGTGTTTATGTGCCAAGGATCTCAAATGGCAGTTGATTAGAGGAGTGCAAATATTACCTATATTTTGGTAATTTGTCTTGATGAAAGGAAAGCTTCTCTTATAATCATCAATAAGAAAGATAATATTGAACATGTTTCAGACATTTAAGCTCTTGAAACAGAAAAAGTCTGGTGAACATAAACAGTTATAAGGAAATGGATCAATTTGATGCATTTATTTTGCAAGGTGGCCAAAACGATCTATTTCTTTGGGATTAAGTCAGCATTCATTGGATTAAAGACATGAAAAACTTCATGAGGGAGAAGAATAGATCCAATAATGATTCCTGCAGGAATGACTGCCTATCTCTAGATTCTTGATATTGCAATAAACAAGAAATTCAAAGAATAGAAGGTCACACGTCTAGTATGATTCAAATGTCAGAGTCTCCATTTGAACTCCTGTCCTCCTGATACCAAGGCAAGTACTCTATCCACTGCACCATCTATATGACATAACTTTATTGGAATAAATGCAGAATTTTGTACACAAACAAATGAATATGTAGATTGTAGAATGAAATAATCCCCTGAAATAAGCCCTAATGTGTCTTCTGGAGAAAAAATTAATATGACCTAATCTAATCTTGAGGCAAAATGATATGTGACAGACACTATACTCGGGAATGGTGATAGAAAAGTTAGGACAGTAGTGCCAACCATAAACGATTTTACAGTATCACTTGGGAAGAAAATGTATATATTATCATAAAGGGACATGATGAAATTTAGGTTTTTTGGACTTTAGGATACCCCATAGAATATGTAATACAACTAGGATGTTATTTATGTATCATATAAAATGATATGACGTATGATATAAAATGATGTGATATATTATGATGTGATATGATATATTATGTTACTACAACACAATAAAATACAAAACGATATAACTGTTGCTTGGAGCTATATCAACAAAGATATCAAACAAAAACAAGGAGCATAGTATATCAATATGTTTTCACTCTCTTTACAGCATTTTAAATTTTGTCAATGCTTAATTAAAATGGGAAAACATTCTCATTTATACTCTCAGTGTGCAAAATTCAAATGTATTGCAGGATAATTTCAGAGAGGGTTAGTATCTCTCATTTGAAGCTGAGCCCTTTCAGAGCTGCTTTCTAATTTTTATATCTTCCTGATCTACCTAAATCTCACCTGTGGTAATTAGGCCAGAGTCTTCCAAGAAGCTATAACATGTAAAATAGCCACATCCTGGTAAAACATTTCTGCTGATGGGCTAAGCTATTTTGAGGGTAACTGAGGGGTCTCAACCCCACAATTGAGTGAGGGGAATGTTTGCTCCAAGCTCATGAAGCCTTCTGCCAATGGAAAGGGAGGATGAGAACAATTTGTAGCAATGTTCTTGAATGCCGTTGAAGCAGATTCTCTGAAGCACTTGCAGCTTGATTAAGCATCACAGATGCCAAGGTCATTTCCTGCATTTAGAGACATTACCAGTTATTTTGACTCTGTTCTGCCACTGGATTGTCATGACTTGGGAAGAGAGAGTAAGCCTGAAAACTTTGTGTAAATCAGCTTCACCTAAGATCAAATTCATCCTTGAATCAAAATATATCACCCATACTATTTTACCAGTTTTATCTAACTCAAAGGTCTATGGTTACAGGCAAGTGCCAAAACAGCTGGTGAACATACCCTGGGAGATTTAGCACAGTCCTGCACATAGGTGACCCAGATTGTTTTCCCATTAGAAGCAGCAGTGCGATTTGACAGCATCTTGTATGCCAGAGCATTTTTTTAGGTTTTTGCAAGGCAATAGGGTTAAGTGGCTTGCCCAAGGTTATACAGCTAGGTAATTATTAAGTGTCTGAGGCCAGATTTGAATTCAGGTACTCCTGACTCCAAGGGGGGTTCTCTATCAACTGTGCCACTTAGCCGCCCCATGCCAGAGCATTTTTAAGAATTGCATTACTCATCTGCTGGTATGAGGGAGGGACTAGAAAATTCACTCTAAAATTTATCTATGAAAATTTGTTTACTTCCTTGACCCTTGCCTAATTACTACAGCAGGTGAGAATAAACAAGAAAATGTACAAAAACTTGTCCAAAGATGATCTACTCACCATGTAATGTGTAGATATTTAGAGAAAAGAAAAAATTCAGTAGACCAGAAAGGTGGACAGCTCATGTTGCAAAAAACAAAAAAAAAATCAACTCAGCCATTAGAAGCCCTGAGTGAAACAAGGCTATCAAATGAAGGCCATCTTATTGAACTTGAACTAGGATACTCATTTTTCTGGACTGACTTCAGAGAATGTTAACACCATAAAGATGTAGGTTCTGAAATCAAAACTAATGTAGTCATCAACTTTGTTTACATATCAAAAGAAGTGAATGATATACTCATGATAAGTTGATTGCCACTAACATGAAAATACTATATCAATATGATGCTACTATGACAAATCCTGATGAATTAAAAAAGAATTGAAGACCTGTAGATCATTTTCATCAGTGTGACCAAAGAAGATAAATGTATAATTCTCGGTAACTTAAATGTTAGGGTAAGCTCAGAGGTAGAATGGAATAGGAAACAACAAAAGTAATGCTGACTTACTATTGAAGGCATATACAAATCATGAACTTCCTCTCGAACATAAAATAGTACCTCCCAAACAAAACCTGGAATAGCAAAATGAGACTATCTTCCAGTTACATAAAAGCAACAAAACGTCATGGATGCACACTCACAGAAGACATTGACATTTAATAGAATTCATGACAGTAAGAAGAGATAGATAGGATGTGAGAGTGATGAAGGCAATGTGTAGTATAGAGTGCTGGACTGATCATTGACTTATCCTCTCCAAGCTAAGTATTTGTGTTCAATAAAAGTGGCAGTCCCAAGGGAAAATGACTATCACAAGATGAAATATAAAAAGATTAGAACACTTCTCTCAGCACAAATAGTTTGTTGCTAACTTGGAGGGAAAATTGAGTCAATACATGATTGGCAACAGTGGAGCAGAAAGGGAGTGGAAAGATTTCACAGATTTGATGTACACTATTTTGTTTGTTCATTTTAGTCAGAACACGCCCATAATATCAAGACTAATTTGGTGAAAAAGTTAGGGAAATTCAGAATGCACTAAATGAAGAACAAAAACTAAACAAAAACAAAAATGCAAACTCCAGTGAGTTTATCAGTAGAATAGTTTATCTATGTTTAAGAAGACAGCATTTTGGGGTAGCTAGGTGAAGCAGGAAGACCTGAGTTCAAATCTGAACTCAGACACTTAATAATTACCTAGCTGTGCAGCCTTGGGCAAACCACTTAACCCTATTTACCTTGCAAAAAACCTAAAAAAAAAAAAAAATAAGTAAAACATTTGGGAAAATAATTGAAAGTTGTACAAGAGAATTATGAAAAAAAGAATCACCACTAGGAATCTAGATGACAGAAAAAGCAGCAAATCACAATAATTTTTCGCTTCTAAACAAACACCTTGGGCAAGTCACTTAACCCCATTACCTTAAAGAAATAAAAATTAAGAAAAATGAAGACAGCATGTAATTCCATCAAAAGAAAATATAAGTGAATTTTAGAGAGATACAGGATTCTTGGCTCAGTAAGAAAACTAATTAAATTCAATTTTATTCTGATAATATTCATCTAAAGTAATTTATGGTGTCCTGAAGGCTATGTGTGAGTCAAAAATATATGCAACCACTCAGTTTTGATTGAGCCGCATTGATTAGCACATGATCCTGGAAAGATGAGCCGAACACTTCCATAGTGTTCTCAACAGTTTATCTCCATTCAGTGTTCATCCCATCAATTAAAATGTGGAGTTAAGGGGATGGCTAGGTGGCACAGTGGATAGATCACCAGCTCTGGAGTCAGGAGTACCTGAGTTCAAATCTGACCTCAGACACTTAATAATTACCTAGCTGTGCAGCCTTGGGCAAGCCACTTAACCCTATTTACCTTGCAAAAAAACTAAAAAAATCAAGTAAAACATTTGGGAAAATAATTGAAAGTTGTGCAAGAGAATTATGAAAAAAAATAATCACCACTAGAAATCTAGATGACAGAATAAGCAGCAAATCACAATAATTATTCACTTCTAAACAAACATAAAATAGTACCCCCCAAACAAAACTTAGAATAGCAGAACTAGCAAGAAGATGAGATGAACCAATATTTGAGCCCAAGAAACTTCGAAGATCCACAGGGAAGGTCTTTTCCTTAGGTGAAAGGGGAGCCCAGTCCAAAACAGGAAGTGTCCCATCCCAGCAAACTAGCAGTAAGAAGGTAAACACCAAGAGCAGAACCTCCTCCTACCACCAGTGTAGCTCCATAAAGCCTAGGGGAATATATAGATTCCAATTCTGAGAACCACCATGTACTTCAGCATAACTCTGCATAAAGAGACAACAATGGCTGAAGGATTCTGTGTTTTAGGTATGTCCTAGGCAAACAAGTAACATCCATACACCAGATATTCAGGTGCTTTAATAGGGTCTAGAGAAAACAGATATCCTATAGTGGTCAGTCCTGTACATGCTTGAGTGCAGCTTGGTACAAACAGGTAGACACCAGACCTAAGGGTGACTAATCAAATTTGCAACTGTCAGTGCCCCTGCAATGAGCTTCAGCATAGCCCTGGGGCAAATAAGCAGCTGCCAGTAGCCAGATCACCATGTGCTTTAGTTTGATCCCCCAGGAAATCTTAGAAACACCCATTAACCTCAGCATAGGTCAGAAACCACCACTAGGAACTTGACTCAGCAAGACATAAGCTGCCAAATACCTATAGCCTCCAGTAGCACTAGGAACCTCCTGCTCCAAACTTCAGATATGAGGGGCCACCCTGGGCCCTAGAGCATCCTCAATGTACCAGCAGGCAAACATCCAGCACCTGTAGCCTCTGGCCAAATATCCGAGCCAGTACTTTTATACAGGAGTAGATCTGAAATTTAAAAGAAAAGAAAAAGAGTGGAGAGGTGGTATAGTGGATAGAGCCCCAGCCCTGGAGTCAGGAGAACCTATTTAAATTTAAGTCATAAGGGGCGACTAGGTGGCGTAGTGGATAAAACACCAGCCTTGGAGTTAGGAGTACCTGGGTCCAAATATGGTCTCAGACACTTAATAATTACCTAGCTGTGTGGCCTTCGGCAAGCCGCTTAACCCCATTTGCCTTGCAAAAACCTAACAAGCAAACAAACAAAATAAATTTAAGTCACAAGTTTAAATTAAATTTAAGTTTAAATTTGGTCATAGACACTTAAAATTACCTAGTTGTGTGACCTTTGGCAAGTCACTTAGTTCCATTTCCTTGACAAAAACAGAAATAAAATAAAATAAAAAAGAACAAAAGATGAGGAAAAAAACAAGAAAGTTATGATGATGACAGAGATGAACAGGACACAAATTCAGAAAAGGACAACAATATCAAAACAACTAAAGGCAAAACCTTGAAGAAAAAATGGAAAGTGGCTATAAGCCCAGAAAGAACTCCTGGAAGAGCCTAAAGAGGAACTTATAACTCATCTAGAAAAGTTGAAGAAAAAGAAATGAGTTAGATAAGAGAATTATGAAAAAAAGAGCCAACAACATGGAAAAAGAAAAGAATTGCTTTAAAAGTAGAATTGGTCAAATGGAAAAAGGAATTTTTAAAAAATCCAATGAAGAAGACAAGTCCTTAAAAAGTACAATTGACCAAATGGAAAAGAAATTACAAAAGCTCTTTGAGTAAAACAAGTTCTTATCAACTAGAATCCAGCAAGTGGAACACAATGACTCTATGAGACATCAGGGATTAATCAAACAATTACAAAGCATGAAAAAATTAGAATATGCAAAATGTCTCCTGAGAAAAGCATATAACGTGGAAATAGATCCAAGGAGATACCATCTCAGAATCACTGGAGAGCCATCTGGAAAAATCATGAAAAATATTCAGCAGCTTGGAAAAGGAGATGCATGCACACATAGACACACACACACACACACACACACACACACACACACACACACACAAACAAAATATATAAAAAATAACACCTTAAAATCATACTGGGTCAAATGGAAAAATAAAGTATAAAAAATCAATGAGAAGAAAGTCTTAAAAGACAGAATTGATTACATGGAAAAGGTATAAAAACTCACTTAAAAATAAGTCTTAGAATTTAGAATATAGCAAAGAGAAGTTAATTGCTTTGTAAGAAATCAAGAAACAATAAAACAAAACCAAAAGAATGAAAACTAGAAGACAATGAAATATCTCATTGAAAAAAAAAAACAACTAACTTGAAAAATAGATCCAGGAGAGAGAATTTATTTAAAAAAGAGGTTTTACATCATCTTTCAAGAAAAGCTCAACCAAAATTCACCAGGTATTTATGAAGAGGGTAAGATAGAAATTGTTGGAAAGAATCTATCAATCACCTCCTGAAAAAGATCTTAAAATTATAACTCCCAGGAATATTATAGTTAAATTTCAGAGCTCTCAGGTGAAGGTGAAAATGTTGTAAGCAGCCAGAAGGGAGCAATTCAATTAGTGCAGAACCACAGATAGGATAGCTTAGTAGCTCCTTTATTAAAGGATCAAAGGGCTTGAAATATGATATTCTGGAAGGCAAAAGAGCTCATATTATTGTGCATAATAATCAATTTATACCCATGGTATCTCTCTGTATTTTTTCAACTGTTCTAAGACAAATTCTCATGATAATACAAGTATTTTCTTCCTGTGGAGGAATGTATACTGTTTAATCTTATTGACCAAGATGTTTTATCCTTCTGTTTGCCTTTCTTTACATCTCTTGGTTCTGCTATTTGAAGATCAAATTTGTATTTACTTCTTGTCTTTTTATCAGTTTATTTTGAAAGTTTTCCCTCTAGCTGAAAATTTATCTTTTCTCTGATCATTTCCTGAAAGACATTGTCCTGGCTTTTTTTTAATTGTGACTTTAAGGTAGATCAATAATTCATAATTATCTCTCCTAGATATATTTTCTAAGTTAATCATTTTTTCTAAGAGGTACTTTATATTTTCTTTTTTAAGTCTTTTGGTTTTGTTTGATGAATTCTTGATATCTCATAGAATCATTAGTTTCCATTTGTCCCATTCTAATTTGGTGAGGGGGTTCTTTTCTTCAGTCAACTTTTGTATTTCCTTTTCTAGATGGTTAACTTTACTTCTAAAGGAGTTGTTTTCCATTTAGTCAATGTTACTCTTAAAAGGAGTTGTTTTCCTTTTCCATTTGGTCAGTGTTACTTTTAAAGGAATTGTTTTCTCTTTCAAGTTGATTATTTTTATTTTTAAGGGAATCAACTTCTTCTGTCAATTTTTCATAATTCTCCTGCATGATTCTCATTTCTTTTCTCCATTTTCAACTCCCCCCATTTGGTTTCTAAAATCCTTTTGAAATTTTCAAAGAGGTATTTTTGAATTTCAGGTCAATTCATAATATCTTTAGAGATTTCACCTGCAGGCATTTTGTCATTGCTTTCATCTTCTGAGATTGCATTTTTATCTTCCTTATCAGCATAGTGACCTTCTATGATTAGCTTTTTCTCTGTAATTTTGATCATTTTGAAAGCTGAAATCTGCTCCTGGGTTGAAGGGGGGTACAATTCCAAGCTTTTTGTGCTGTGGACTGTGAGTCTTGTCCCTAACATTCCAATTTGGAATGTTACTGCTGACCTGCTCTACCACTGTCCTGCTGAGTTGGGAAATGAGCTGCAATGAGGCTCATGGACTCCTGCTGGCATCCTTGCTTTTTCCCTATGTGGGGCTACACCACTCCTTTACCTACATGAGGCAGACCTTTCCTGACCTCAAGTTAACTTGAGCTGAAAAGTTGGTTTACTCTCTTCTGTGTTTGTATGTGTGTGTGTGTGTGTGTGTGTGTGTGTGTGTGTGTGTGTTGCTTTAATCCATTTAGAAGCTTCATTTAAAGATATTTATTGAAAAGGATTAAGGAGTTTTCTAGTGCTTTCCACTTGATAATTTCTTTTCTTTAATTAAAATTTTTTTTTTGCAAGGCAATGTGGTAAAGTGGCTTGCCCAAGGTCACACAGCTATGTAATTATTAAGTGTCTGAGGCTGTAGTTGAACTCAGGTACTCCTGACTCCAGGGCCGGTGCTCTATCCACTGTGCCACCTATCTGCCCCTTGTTGAAATATATTTTCAAGTCTCTTTTTCGATCATGACTTTTGGGTATTCTTTAAAGAAAATCTTATTTAATATTTTATTTTGCCAATTACTTGCAAAAATAATTTTAGCATCTTTTCCCAAATCTTGAGCTCCAAATTCTTTCTCCCTGCCTTCCCTCCTTCTCTGAAAAGACAAAAAAAATGACATAGATTATGCATGTATTGCCATAGAAAACACATTTCCATGTAAGTCATTCTTTGCAAGAAAACATAGGCCAAAAAAAACCCCAGAAAAATAAAGGAAAAGTATCTTTCATCTGTTTTCAGACTCTCCCAGTTTTTTTTCCTCTGGATATGGGCAGCACCTATAATTATAAGTCCTGCAGTATTGTCTTGGATCATTGTATTGCTGAGAATAACTGAGCTATTCATAGCTGATCATCATACAATATAGCTGTCACTATGTATACTGTTCTCCATGTTCTGTTCATTTTATTTTTCATTAGTTTATGTATTTCTTTCTTTTTCTTTTTTTTAGTTTTTGCAAGGCAATGAGTTTAAGTGGCTTGCCCAAGGACACACAGCTAGATATCTGAGGCTGGATTTGAACTCAGGTCCTGCTGACTCCAGGGCCGGTGCTCTATCTACTGTGCCACTTAGTCAGCCCAGTTTATATATTTCTATGCTTTTTGTGAGCTTCTTCATCATCACTTCTTTTATTTATTCAGTTATTTTTTCTTGATATTTTATTTTTCCAAATACATGTTATGAAAGTTTTTTTAACATTCATCCATATGCCTATGTAAATTTTTTTAAGTTACAAAATTCCCTTCCATCCTCCCTTCCCACCTACATCCCCTCAGTGGTGAACAATCAAGTCAATATTGTACATAAACATTTGTATTAAACATGTTTACAGATTAGTTTACAGATTAGTCAGTGCAAGGAATTGTGATTAAGGGAAAGAAATACATAAGGGATATTTTTTAAAAAGTGAATGTAGTGTTCATTTCTGAAGGAGTTTTGATTTGTTTTTCTTCCTCTAGATTGTATGTCATTGTCCATAGCTGGTCTAAACTGGATGCACTAGCTCTCCAAACTCCTGAGAGAAGTTGCATCCACCAGGGTTGATCTTCTCGCAATGCTGTTTTTAATGTGTACATTGACCCTTGGTTGTATTTCCTTCCTTCAGCATTAGATACTGCAATTCATTCCATGCTTCTCTAGAGTGCACCCATTTAAGGTTTCTTATAGAACAATAGTATTCCACAATATTCATGTATCATAACTTGTTTAATAATTGTGCAATTGATAGTTATCCCTCAATTTCCAAATCTTTGCCTAGACAAAAAGAGATGTTACGAGTATATGGAACATGAGTGACTTTTTCTATTTTCTTTATGATTTCTTCTGGATATAGGCCTAGAATTGGAATTGCTGGCTCAAAGGGTATGAAAAGTTTTATTGCTCTTTAGGCATAGTTCCATATTGTGCTCCAATAGCATTCCACCATACACAGCAACTTGTTCAGTCATTTTCCAATTAATATACAGATGTCTCCACAATTTCCAATTATTTGTCACCATTAGAAGATCTGCTATAAATATTTTTGCATACATATGTTCTTTTCCTTTTTTTGTTTTTTATTTCTTTAGGGTATTGTCCTAATAGTGGTATTGTTTGGTTTAAAGGATATGCATTGTTTTATAGCCTTTTAAAAATTATTTTTTCCAATTACATGTAGGGGTAGTTTTCAACAATAATATATTTGAAAGTTTATGAGATTCACATATTCAACCGTTCTTCCTTCCCTTTCCCCATGGCAGCTCAAAAATCTGGTAAAATTTTTACGTATACAATGATGTTTAACATTTTCCATATTAGTCATAGTGTGAAAGAGCAATAGAGGAAATTTAAAATTAAAAGAGCAATTAGGGAGGAAACATGAAAAAGAAAGAAAAAATATAAAAGAAACTTTAATTTTTAAAAATGAGCATGGCATGCTTTCTTTTGGATTCAGACTCCATAGTGTTTTCCTTTTTTGCTTGCTTTGTTTTTTTTAAGTTTTTTTTCCTTGATGTGGATGTCATTTTTCCATAGCAGGTTCTGCAAGGTTGTCTTTGATCACTGAACTGTTGAGAGAACTTGCATGCCCCATTTCAGCCCACATCACTTCATGCAAGTCTTTCAAAGCATTCCTAAAGTCCAGGCATTCATGGTTTCTTACAGAAAATAGTACTTCATAAAATGCTATATCATAATGGCTAATGAACACAGCAATGTTGAGATTGTATGTGTTTGACTCCAAAAATTCTTAAATTATCTTTTCTGAATCTATTTTCCAGGTCAATTGCTTTTTTTCTATGAAGTACCTTGCATTCTCTTCAATTTCTTTTCAATCTTTTGATTTTGTTTCTTCTTGATGTCTTATAATCATTTGCTTCCACTTGCCCAATTCTAATTTTAAGAATTTATTTTCTTAAGTTGAATTTTATTATCTCCTTTTCCTTTTAGTCAAATCTACTTTTTAAGTTATCCTTTTCTTTAGTGTTTTTTCTTTCCATTTAGCCAATTCTATTTTTAAGGTGTTGTTTTCTTCACTGTTATTTTTTACACTTTTTTATTATTCTCCTGCACAAATCTCATTTTCTTTCCCAAATTTTCTTCTGTCTCTTTTAAAATCCTTTTTGAGCTCATCCAGGAAGGCTTTTTGGATGTGGAACCAGTTCAAAATCTATTTTGAATTTTCGTGTATAGGCCTTTTGCCACTATTTTCTTCTTCTGAGATGGAGTTTTGGCCTTTTCTGTTGCCATAATAGTTTTCCATGTATAGAGCCCTTTTGGGTTGTTACTAATTTTTTTAAAAAAATGATGTCTGCTCCTATGACACAGGGAACAAGTTCCAAGCTTCTTTTTCTAGAGTATAGGGGTCTGCCTGTTCATGGCCTTTCCACACTTAGTCCTCAGATATTAGTGATTTAATTCCTGTGCTAGGGTGGCCCAAAGTTCTATCTGTTGTATTGACATACTGGGGCTGGCAACATGTCTTCTGTGATAGAACTGGACCCTCACTGCTTGTCTTTTGTAATGCTGGCCTGCTGAGCCAAGCTGACACTCAGGGACCTTGGTGAATACTCTATGCTGTAGCTAAAAGCATCTCACTGGCTTCCTCTGTACCTTGTCTAGCCTAAGTTGCACTCCCCCTTTGCCCCTTTCCTGAAGTCCCTCCAATATGTCCTGAACTAGAAAATTATTACACTCCATCCTTTTTGTGGGTTCTGTTGCTCTGAAATCTATTTCGAAACTTCCATGAAAGTTATTTAAGAGAGAAAATGGGATAAACTCAGGCAGCTTCTTGGCTTCTATCCACCATATTCTCTCAGATGCTTCTGGAAGAGACAGTTCTAAAAAACTTTTGATGGAAAATACCATCCTCATCAAGAGAAAGCTCTATGGAGAATAAATTCAAATTAAACCATATTATTTTGTTTTTTAAAAGCTTCATTTCTTTTCATAGTTTTTATCTTTTGTTCTGATTCTTTCACAAAATGAACAATATGGAAATTTATTTAACATGATTACACAGATATAACTTGCATCAGATTGCTTGCTATCTTGAGGAGGTGGAGAAAATTGAGAGAGAAAAACTTGAAAATCAATTTTATTAAAAAGGGATAAAGGGGCAGTTGGTGGAACAGTGGCACTGATCTTGAAGTCAGGTAGACCTAAGTTCAACTTCAGCCTCAGACATTTAATAATTTCCTAGTTGTGTGATCTTGGCCAAGTCACTTAGCCCATAAATAATAATAAATAAATGAAAATGGAATTAAAAATGGATGTCCAAACTATTTTACAAGCATTTAGAAAAAAATTACAAATACTGAAGAAAACCAAATAAACATCACAATATTAAAGGGTGAATTCACCAATAATGCAGATTAAAGCAATTATTTTTTCTAGGTATTTGGTTTTCTTCTTTCTTTATTAAATCAAATTGACCAGAGGTTTATCAATTTTATTCATTTTTTCATAATACCAACTTTTGGTTTTATTTATTAATTCAATAGTCTTTTGGCTTTCAATTTTATTAATTTCTCCTTTAATTTTTAGAATTTCTAATTTGGTAATTAATTGGGGATTTTTGATTTGTTCTTGCTCTAATTATTTTAGTTGCGTGTTTAGTTCATTGAGTTCCTCTTTCTCCAATTTATTCATATAAGCATTTAGAGCTATAATATATCCCCTGAGAGTTGCTTTGAATGAATCCCATAGGTTTTGGTATGTTGTTTCATTATTTTCATTATCTAGGATAAAATGGTTAATTCTTTCTATAATTTGTTTTTTGGTCCACTCATTTTTTAAGATGAGGTTATTCAGTTTCCAATTTGCTCTGGGTCTATATCTCCTTGGCTCAGTATTGCATATGACTTTTATTGCATTGTGATCTGAGAAAGATGTATTCACTATTTCTGCCTTTCTGCAGTATATCATTAGGTTTTTATGTCATAGTACATGGTCAATTTTTGTATAAGTTCCATGTACTGCTGAGAAAAAGGTATATTCCTTTCTATCCCCATTCAGTTTCCTCCATAAGTTTACCATATCTAATTTTTCTAACAATCTATTTACCTCCCTAATTTTTTTCTTGTTTCTTTTATGATTCGATTTATCTTGATCTGATAGCGGGAGGTTGAGGTCTCTCACTAGTAGAGTTTGCTATGTATGTCTTCCTGTAATTCTTTCAGCTTCTCCTATAAGAATTTGGATGCTGTCTCACTGGGTGTATATATATTCAATATTGAAATGACTTTATTATCTATGGTACCTTTTAAGAGGATATAGTTTCCTTCCTTATCTCTTTTAACTCTATCTATTTTTGCTGCTGCTTTGTCTGAGATAAGGATTGCTACCCCTGCTTTTTTAACTTCAGCTGAAGCAAAATATATTTGGCTCCAACCTTTTTCCTTTACTCTATATGTATCTCTCTGCTTCAAATGAGTTTCTTTTAAGCAGCATATTGTAGGATTCAGGTTTTTAATCCACTCTGCTATTTGCTTATGTTTTAAGGGAGAGTTCATCCCATTCACATTTAAGGTTATGATTACTAATTCTTTATTGCCCTCCGTGCTATCTTCCCTCTGTATTTTTATTTTAAAGCAATTTATTAAGAGCTATTTTACCCAACTATAAATAAAATTAACAACCGAGGTGAAAAGAATGAATATCTACAAAATTACAAGTGGCCCAGTTTGACAGAAATAGAATTAGAATATTTAAAGAAGTTTATATTTGAAAAAAATTAAATATGCCATAAATGAACTCCCTAAAAATTCATCAGGGGTTATTGAATTCACAAGAGAATTCTAGAAAATATTTATCAATCTTCTAAAATGAGAGAAACTATTTGTAAAAAATAAGTAAAGAAAGTGCCTTTCCAAATTACTTTTATGACACAAATATCATACTTTTACATTATTAAAATAAAAAAACAAAGAAAAAATTACAGATTAATATTCTAAATGAACATTGATGCAACATTAGGATAATTAATTAAATAATAGACTATGTCAATACTAAAAGCCAATGAAATCTTAAGATTATCTTAACTGATGCTGGAAAGAATAATTTTGACTATGTGATACTCATACCTATTAAAAACACTGAAAAGCATATGAATAAATGGAGCTTTCATAAAAAATAATAAATTATACCTAACGAAACCTAAGAGGAAAGCATTATACATAAAGGGGATGATCTAGAACTCTTCCCAAAGGACCTGAATGGTATCTATTTCAATGAGACAAGAAAAAAATAAAATGAATAAAGAAAAAAAAGGCAATGAAGAAAATAATTTATGGAAGACACAATGGCCCACATGGAGAATTCATGAGAATCAAGCAAAAATAGTTAAAATAATAAACAACAAGCAAGTTTTCTGGATTCATTAGAAAGCCACATAAATCATTACCTTATCCAGGAAGGATAGAATGAGACATTTTATTTAAAAATCGTTATAGACAATATAAAGTATTTGGGAATCTATTTGCTAAAACCCAAGAACTACATAAACACTTTTCAAAAAAATAAACTCATATTGAAGTCATTAGAAAAAATGAATTTCTCAAGGGCAAATTAAACCTCAATAACAAAAATGATTATTAAACTTAAATTAATATATTTCTTTAGTGCCTTACAAATAAAACTGCCAAAATATTATTTTCTAGAGCTCACAAAATAATAACAAAATTTGTTATTTGTAAAAACAAAAGGGCAGGAATATCAAAAGTGTTGTGGCTTGGGGCCCACATCGGTGACCTCCCTCCGGGAGGGGAGCTGAGAATAAGGAGTCAAGCCACTACTGCCTTATGCCTCCAGTTCAATTTTATTACTGCTTAGCTATTACATATATACTGTTAGGTCTTCCGGGGTAGAACAAAGAAAATGTGGTAACTGTGGCTGCAAGCAGTATGTGAATGTGCAGCATCTTGCATTATAGGATAGAGGGGTACATTAGGGAGGAGGTTATAAGGCACAGCTGTATCTAGTACCCTTGGTCAGTGGGGCGGAATGTCCAGCTCCCAAGGATTCCAGCTTCCAAGGACTCCAGCACACCTTTATCTCTAAGGCCGACTTGCCAGCTCCTGAGATTGTCCAGGTGGCAGTTTACTTGGAGATGATTTGTGTCATGGCTGTTAGACTAGCCTGTGTATCCACACAAAAGAAGTAATAATTTAAAAAATAAACTGGTTTGGTTATTTGAGATTTCAAACTGTATGAAAAAATGATAATCATCAAAAGAATTTTTTACTGACTAAGAAGTAATAAGTAGTGATTTAGAGCATTTTTTTAGTTTTTTGCAAGACAAATGGTGTTAAGTGGCTTGCACAAGAGCACATAGATAGGTAATTATTAAGTGTCTGAGACTGGATTTGAACCCAGGTACTCCTGACTCCAAGGGCAGTGCTTTATCATCTATAAATTGTCTTTGCATATACCTTGAAAATTTGGTGTTTTTTTTTTTAATTTTGACTCAGTTCTCTGTATAATTTAGAAATGAGTCCTATGTCAGAAATACTAGTGGTAGAAATTGTTTCTCTATTTACTACATTTCTTTTGATCTTGGTTACAATCGTTTTGTCTGTGCAAAAGCTTTTTAATTTAAAATAATGAAAATTGTCTAGTTTGTTATTAATGATGTTCTCCATCTCTTCCTGGGTCATAAACTGCTAACCTTTCCATATATCAGACAGGTAAACTATTGCTTGATCTCCAAGTTTGCTTATAAAATTGATTTTTTATGTATAAATCCTGTATCCATTTTTAATCTTATCTTAGTAAAAGGAATGAGGTGTGGTCTAATCCAATTTCTTTCATACTAATTTCCAATTTTCCCAACAGTTTTTATCTGATAGAGTTTTTGTCCCAATAGCTGGACACTGGGTTTATTAAAGAGAAGATTACTATAATAATTTTCTGCTATTATACCTAGTCTATTCCATTATTCTAGCACTCTATTACTTAGGCAATAACAGACAGTTTTGATGACTGGTGCTTTATAATATAATTTTAGACCTGGTAGGGCTAAGCCACATTATTTTGCACTTTTTTTTTCATTAAGGCCCTGGAAACTCTCAACTTTTTATTTCTCCATATAAATTTATTTACAATTTTTTCTAACTCATTCAAGTAATTTTGGGAAATTTTAATTGGTAGGGCACTAAACATGTAGTTTAATGCTGGTAGAAGTCATTTTTATTATATTAGCTCAGCCTATTCTTGAGCATATGATATTTGCCCAGCTATTTACATCTGATTTTATTTGCATGAGAAGTGTTTTGTAATTGGTTTCAAAAAGTATCTGAATCTGCTTTGGAAGGTAGACTCCCAAGTATTATATACTGTCTGAAGTTACTTTGAGTGAGAATTCTCTTTTTACCTCTATCTGCTGCAATTTGCTAGTCATATATCAAAATGTTGAGAATTTATGAGGGTTTATTTTATATCTTGTGACTTTTTTAAAGTTGCTGATTATTTCTTTTGTTTTTTTTAGGTTTTTGCAAGGCAAACAGGGTTAATTGGCTTGCCCAAGGCCACACAGCTAGGTAATTATTAAGTGTCTGAGACTGGATTTGAACCCAGGTACTCCTGACTCCAAGACCAGTGCTTTATCCACTATGCCACCTAGCCGTTGATTATTTCTAATAGCTTTTTAGATGATTTCTTGGATTTCTTTAAGTGAGTGAGAGTTTTGTCTCCTTTCCATTTCTATTTTCTTCAATTTCTTTTTCTTCTCTTATTGCTGAAGGAAACATTGCTAATACAATACTGAACAGTAGTGGTGATAATGGGTATCCTTGTTTCACCCCTGATCTTACTGGGAATGCATCTATCCTATTCTTCATTTTATATAATGCTTGTTGATGGTTTCAGATAGATGCTGTTTATTATTCTAAGGAAAAGTCCATTTATTCCTACACTCCCTAGTATTTTTAGTAGGAATGAGTGCTATATTTTGTCAAAAACTTTTTCATCATATATTGATATAATCATATATTTTCTTATAGGATTGTTATTCATATAATTAATTATGCTAACAGTTTTCCTAATATTAAAAACAACCCTGCATTCCTGGGATAAATCCTACTTGGTCATAATGTATTATCCTAGTGATAACTTGTAATCTTTTTGGCTAAGATTTTAAGATTTTTTGCATCTATATACATCAGGGAGATAGGTATATAATTTTCTTTCTCTGTTTTAACTCTTCCTGCTTTAGGTATAGAGACCATATTGGAGTTATAGAAAGAGTTAGGCAAAGTTTTGTCTTCACCTATTTTTCCAAAGAGTTTATATAGAATTGGAACCAATTGTTCCTTAAATATTTGATACAATTCAATTTTGCATTCATCTGGTCCTGGAGATTTTTTCTTAGGGACCTCAATAATGGCTTGTTGAATTTCTTTTTCTGAGATAAGGCATATAGGTATTTCAATTCCTCTCTATTTAACCTGGACAAGGTATATTTTTTAAATATTCATCCATTTCATTTAGATTTTCAAATTTATTGGCATAGATTTAGGCAAAATTATTCTGAATTTCTATTTAAATTCCTCTTCATTAGTCGTGAATTCACCATTGTCAATTAAGGTAATAGCAATTTGGTTTTCTTCCTTTTTTAATAAAAGTAACTATGGTTTATCAATTTTAGTGTTTTTTATAAAACCAACTCTTGGTTTTATTTATTAGTTCAATAGTTTTCTTATTGTAAATTTTATTAATTTTTCCTTTCATTTTTAGAATTTCTTATTTGGGATTTAATTAGGGTTTTTAATTTGTTCTTTCTCTAATTTTTTTAGTTGGAAGTTTAGTTCATTGATATCTTCTTTCTCTCATTTATTCATGTAAAGTTTAAAGATATAATATATCTCATGACAGTTGCCTTAGCTTTATCCCATAAACTTTAGTGTGTTTTTCATTATTGTCATTATCTATCCTGATAAAATTAATTCTATATATAACTTGTTGTTTGATCTACTCATTCTTTAAAATGAGGTTATTTAGTTTCCAATTAACTGTGTGTCTATATGTCCCCAGCCCAATATTGCATATGATTATTATTGCATTATGATCTGAGAAAGATTTATTCAATATTTCTGCCTTTCTGCAATTGATTATTAGATTTTCATGCCCTACTATGTGGTCATTTTTGTGTAAGTGCCATGGACTGCATAAAAACAAACTATATTCCTTTCTATTCCCATTCAATTTCCTCCCTAGGCCTATCATGTCTAGGTGTTCCAACATCTATTTACCTCTTTAACATTATTCTTGCTAATTTTATGGCTAGATTTATCTAAATATCAGAGCAGGAAGTTGAGGTCTCCCACTAGTAGAGTTTTTGATGTCTATGTCTTCCTGTAACTCCTTCAATATCTCCTCTATGAATTTGGATCCTATACCATTTGGTGCATATATATTTAGTACTGAATTTACTTTATTATCTATAGTACCACTTAGGAGGATATAGTTTCCTGCTTATCACCTTTAACACTATCTGTTTTTGCAGCTGCTTTGTCTGAGATTGCTGCCCCTGCTTTTTCCCTTCAGTTGAAGCAAAATATATTTTGCTTTTACATTTTACCTTTACTCTATATGTATCTCTCTGCTTCAAATTAGTTTCTTATAAGCAGCATATTGTAGGATTATGGTTTTTAATCCACTCTGACATTCACTTACCTTTTAAGGGAGAGTTCATCCTATTCACATTCAAAATTTTAATTATTAACTCTTTATTGTTCTCCATGTTATCTTCCCTCTATTTCTATTTTCTCCCTTTTTCACATTATTTATATTTCATTGTATTTTGCTTCTGAATACCACCACCTTCAGTGTTTTTGCCCTCCTATATCCAACCCCCCCATTCTTTCCCCTTTCCTTTTGTCCCTTCTTCCTTCCCTTCCTCCTGTATATTCCCCTTTTCCTCCCCACTCTAGTTTTCCCTTTTGAATACTTGAAATGTAAGTTTCTTAATTGAGTGTAAGTATGTTAACATTAAGCCAAATCTGATGAGAGTAAGATTCAGGCAGTTCTCACCTCCTCCCTTCTTCCCGATTATCGCAATAGATACTTTGTACCTATTAATATAATGAGATTTATGTCATTCAGTATCCTCCACCCTCCCATCTCTTTACTTTCCCTTTTTGTAAATGAAGTATTGTTTTAAACCATTCTATCTGGGTCACAGAAAATTCATGAGTGTCCATAACTTCTGGCAAACTATACTCTCTCAAATTGAGTTACAATTCTGGAGAGCTATCAGAGTCTTTCTCCCAGGTAGGGATATAGACAGTTTCATCTTATCATATATCAGTTTGTTGTTTTTTACCCCCCCCATTTTTATGCATCTCTTTGGTCTCTTGTTTGAAGTACAAATTTTCTATTAAACTCTGGTTTTTTCATCAGGAAAAGTTGAAAATCTCCATTTCATTAAATGCCCAAGAGAAGGCTCAGTTTTGCCAGATAGTGAATCCTTGGCTGCATTCCAAGCTCCTTGCTATTAGGAATATTACATTCCAGGCCCCACAATCCTTTGATGTTGATGCAACCAGGTCTTGTGTAATCCTTACTGTGGCTTCTTTGTTTCTAAATTGCTTCTTTTTGGCTGCTTGAATGATTTTCTCCATTATCTGCTAGTTCTAGAATGTGGATACAATATTCCTAAAAGATTCATTTTGGGATCCCTTACCAGAGGGGATCAATGTATTCGTTCAATAATTATTTTTGCCCTCAGGTGCCATGATGGCAGGGCAATTTTCCTTTACTAAGTCCAGGCTTTTTTTCCTCTTAAATATTTTCAGGAAGCCTGGTGATTCTCAGGTTGTCTCTCCTCATTCTAATCTGAAGGTTAGTGGTTTTGCTGTTAAGGTATTTTACATTTTCTTCTTTTTTTTGTATTTTGCTTAACAGATTCTTCTTGTCTCTTGGAATCATTAGTTTCCACAGACTTCTTTCTTTTTTTTAATTTATTTTCTAAATTTTTGCAAGGCTGGGGTTACATGGCTTGCGCAAGGCCACACAGCTAGGTATGTTAAGTGTCTGAGGTCAGATTTGAACTCAGGAACTCCTGACTCCAAGGCCAGTGCTCTATCCACAATGCCACCTAAGCTCCCCCTCCTTTCTTTGTTTTTAAGAAGAATTTTCTTCATTTATCTTTTGAAATTCCTTTTCTAATTGGTCAATTCTATTTTTGAAAGAGTTTTCCATTTGACCAATTGAGGTTTTGAGAGAATTATTTTATTTTTGAATTTGTTCAATTTTATTTTCCAAGTATTTATTTTCTTGTAAGGTGTTAATTTTTTCTCCAAATTTTCCAATTGATTTTTAAACTCCTTCATGATTTCTTCAAATAAGCCTTTCTAGGTTGGAGACCAAATCATATTCTTCTCAGAGGTTCTAGATCTCCCTGAGGTAGTGTCTTTACCTTTCAGGTAAATTCATATGGAACCCCCTCACTGGCCTTTCTTCATTTTCCTTTGATCTTGTGTTGGGGGAGGGGTTGGTTCACAGAACTTTGGTGTTGAAATCCCAAGACACTTTACTCACTGATTTTAATAACTCCAAGTGGGTTGGTTCATAGTGGGTATTGATTGCTTTCTCTGGAGTGTCTGTGCCCTTGATTTGAGGAATTTTCCCTTGGCCTTTAGAGGTGTGGGTAGTGTAGTGCAGGATTTTATACTTGAACAATGTGGGCTATGCCCTGGGGCAAGATAATTATACTCCCTATTCAACTGTCTTTCCCTGAGCCAGGGTGCTGGGAATGGCTGGGCTGTTACTGTTTTTGTTCTGGGAAGAGGACTCCTCTGAAGTGAAAGCATGGAATCTGAGCTTCTCCAGACCAGAGGAACCCAGTGGATTGATGCCTGCCTCTCTATGACCTGGAACTCACCTTCCAGCCTTGCTAGAGCACCACAGACAGTCAGTTCCAGAGTCTATACACCCCAGTTGACTCTTGGGCTGGAGCTCCCACAGTCAATGTCTCCATGGCTAATCCAAGATTAGTCCTACTCTCAGGCTCTCACCCCATCCCAGCTGGCTCTCTGCTCTCTGCCCCTGGCTCACACATGATTCTGGAAGACACACCTTGAGATAGACATTCTTCTCCTAGCTTCTTTTTTCTGGGTGTTGTCAATCAAATTCCTGTTAAAATATATGCTTCACATTATATATGAGGGAAGATCAGGAGACTTGACAATCTTGACCAGAAGTTTACCCAGTTTTTTCTTGCAAAGATGACTCTCTCTCTCTCTCTCTCTCTCTCTCTCTCTCTCTCTCTCTCTCTTTCTTTTTTTCCTCTCTTTTTTAAAAATTTTACTCATTTATTTTTATTTTGGTACAAATGGTGTTTTTATACATTGCTAAATTATTCTTGTTTAAGAATAAATATAAGACCCCCTTCCCCCCAAAATACAGACCCACATGAGCAATAAAATAAAGATTAAAAATTAAGATTAAAATTAAAATAATAACCCAGTTGTGTGACCCTGGGCAAGCCACCCCAACCCCATTGCCCTGTAACACCCCAAAACCAAAAAAAAATTAATAATAATAATAATAATAATAATAATAATAATAATAATAATAACAACAATAATAATAAAGGCCAGCCAGGTGGCACAGTGGCACTGGCCCTGGACTCCAGAGTATCTGGGTCCAAATCTGGCCTCAGACACCCAACAATCCCCCAGCTATGTGGCCACAGGCATGTCACACAACCCCATTTGCTCTGCAAAGACCCCCCAAAAATAATAATGATAAAGATGTGCCTCAGTCTGTGTTGCAACAACTCCAGCTCTGTCACAGGTAGATCACTTTCTTTATGATAAGTCCATCACAAAAGCTACTTCTATATTTTCCCACCATTGCCATTGTTGATCACAACTCCCTCCATTTGTACTTCCCCACTACTATATATGTCTTCTATCTCCTTTCACTCTGCCCTATTATTAAATGTGCTGTGAGGTAGCTGAGTGGTGCAGCAGACAGATTACCCACTTTGAGGCCAAGAGGCCCCTGATCCCACATACCAGCCTTTAGGCTCAGCAACCTCCTGGCCCTATGGTCCTGGACAGGTCATCCAATCCCAGCCCCTTGCAAGAAGTAAAAAAAGAAAATGTGTTATATCTGACCACTCTCCCCCATGGTCCACCCTCTCCTCCATCACTCACATTCCCCCAGTTTTCCCTGCCCCCCTTTGCTCCTTCTTACTCTAGATGTCTATACCCCATTGAGTATATATGTTGTTTCCTCTCCTAGCCACCTCTGATGAGAGCGAAGTTTCCCTCATTCCCCCTCACCTTCTCCCCTTCCTTATCATTGCAATAGCTCATTGTAATAAAAAAGATCTTATTATATGAAATATCTTAACCTATTCCATCTCTCCTTTCTCTTACTCCCATTACATTTCCCTTTTAGTCACTGACTCCATTTTTAGAATATATTATATTTTCAAAGACAGCTCTCTCCTTTGCTTCTTCTATAGAAGTTCCTTCTTCCTGCTCTATTAAATGAAAAGGTTCTCATGAGTATTAACAGTATCATTTTTCTATGCAGGAATACATGTAGTTAGTACATCATCATTAAGTCCCTCATATTTTCCCCTTCTCCTCCAATCTCTATACCACACCTGAGTCGTGTATTTGAAAATCAAATTTTCTGTTCAGCTCTGTCCATTTCAACAGGAACATTTGAAATTCCCCTGTTTCATTGAAAGTCCATCAGTTTTGCTGGGTAGTTGATTCTTAGTTGCATTCTGAGCTCTTTTGACTTCCAGAATATTATATTCCAAAACCTATGAACCTTTAATATCGTTGCTGTTAAGTCCTGTGTGATCCTGACTACAGCACCATGATATTTGAATTGTGTCCTTCTGGCTGCTTATAATATTTTCTCTTTCATTTGGGAGTTCTGGAACTTGACTATGATACTCCTGGGGGTAGTTTTGTTTTTTGTTTGATCTCTTCCTGTGGGAGATCGGTGGATTCTCTCAATTTCTATTTTGCCCTCTGCTTCTAGGATATCAGAACAATTTTCCTGTAGGAATTCTTTAAAAATGATATCAAAGCTCTCTTCTTGTTCATGACTTTCAGGTATCCCAATAAGTTTTAAATTATCATTCCTGAATCTGTTTTCCATATCAGTTGTTTTTTCAATTGAGATGTTTCACATTTTCTTCTAATTTTTCATTCTTTTGGTTTTGAAGTATTGTGTCTTGACTTCTCATAAAGTCCGTTGTTTCCCTCAGTTCCATTCTACATCTGAAGGATTTTTTTCCTCAGAGAACTTTCTTATTTCTTTTTCCATCTGGCCAATTCTTCTTTTTAAAGTATTCTTCTCCTCAATAAATTTTTTGAATGGTTTTATCCCTTTGCCATAAGCTGTTTTTTAACATGTTACTTTCTTCAACATTTTTTGGATATCCTTGACTAAGCTGCTGACTTCTTTTTCATGTTTTTCCTGCATCTTTCATTTCTTTTCCCCATTTTCCTTTTATCTCCCTCACTTGATTTTCAGAATATTTTTGATCTCTGTCATAGTCTCAGCCCAATTTCCATTTATCTTTGAGTCTTTAGATGAAGGAGCTTATACTTCCTTATCTTCAGATTGAATGTTCTGATACTTCTTGGAATCATAGACAATGTATTTCTCAATTGTGTTCCTCTTTTTTACTCCATTTACTCATTTCCCCATCCTGTGCGTGGTTTTGGGGGTGCTGTCTGAGAGCAATGAACTCAGTGTTTTAATCTCTGTCTTCCCTCCTGATCTGTGATTGACCACAAGTGCACCCCTCTGCCATGGGGTTCAGGTGGGGTGGCTGCTGTTCAATGGGAGGTCTAGACTGTTATCGGGATCTGAATGTGGTCAAGAGCTCCATAGTCCTGTTTCAGGTACAGAGAACAGAGCTCAGAAGTCTCTCTCCACTCCCCTACCTAGGCTGAGTACTCAAGTATGAGTTGCCTGGGGGCTCCTGGTTATGGGCTCCCCTTGCTTCTGGTTCCTTGATCTGGGCTGCTGTGCCCTGAGTGCTGGGCTTCATGAGCTTGCTGTGACAGAGGTCCCTTGCTGATCTTCCAAGCTGTGCCTGGTGCTCCCAGAGGTATAGGTCAGGAAACTCCCCCTGCTGCTGCTCCCAGGTGCCCTGGGGCTGCCTCCAGGAGGCTAAAGTTCCTTTGCTCTGGCAGTTGCCCCTCTAACCCTGTGGAGCAGAGACTTTCTGCTCTTTTCCATGTTACCTTGGACTGAAGAATTGCCTCACTGGATTCCTCTGTGGGTTCTGTCTCTCAAAAATTTAGTCAGAATCCTTGTTTTATAAGTTTTGAGAGAGAGCATCCAAGAGAGACTCTTCCCCATGTCGCCATCTTGGCTCTGCCTCTCTTTTTGTCCAAAGACAGTCCCTGTACTCCCTGCCTAGGCACTCTGGAGAACCACGGGCTCCTGTGCCAAATGTCTAGACTAAGCCAGTCCATATAGCTATCTATATCTCCAGCCCCTCTCTCTCTCTCACACACACACACACACACACACACACACACACACACACACACACACACAAACACAAATCTTGCCTAATCTTTTGATACTCTTCTGTCCTCATAGTGCTTGCTGATTCTCCAGGAAGAGAAAAGATTTTAATTTGTGACTTTGTAGGTTTTTATAATGAATCCTGAACAGGTTTAAAATATCAAGGCTGTGTTTGAATTTTGACCCTTCAAGGCCTTTCAATCTTCATTTGGTGATGTCATCCCATGGCAAAAATCAGAACAGGAAAACACTGTCAACAACAAGAGAAATTCCTTGGGTTTGATGAACTATGAGTGACTTAGTTATTCTCAGTAAAACAATCATCTAAGACAATTTCAAAAAACTCATGATTAAAAATTCTATCCACCTTTAGAGAAATAATGGAAGTCTAATTGCAAATGAAAACATGCTTTTTTTCTGAACTTTCTATTTTTGTTCTGTTTTCTTTCACAAGGTGACTGATCTAGAAATATTTTACATTACTATTTTTGTATAATCTATAGCAAATTGCATTCCATATCTCTGAAAGCAGCAGAGTATCATGGAGAGAATTTGGATCACAACATTAAAAGGAATAAATGAATGTTAATTCTTATATGCAATTAAATAAAATTAAACTAATTTTATAGGATTTCAGGCTTGACATGGGAAAGCTAAGTACAAAGGCATAAGTTGAAGAATTTTTTTGTCTATGATGAATAATATTAAGGCCAATTTTATCAGATTGTAGAAAGGTTAAGGGATATAACATATAATAAAGTTTTAAAGGTACATTGGGGTTAGGTTGAAAAGGATTTTCAAACACATGAAATTATGTTGGATTCTTCAAGTAATAGGTGACTACTGAAATTTATTGATTAAAAAAGTAATGTAGTCATAATTGTGCTTCAGGAAAATCACTCTGCATCTTTGAACTACAATGCATATTTGTTTGATGATTATTTGAATTGTGAGATTGTAATAATAAATTTTTGTTTGATTTTATTTATTATTTATTTATTCTCATCCATTTGCACATGCATGTTTTCAAGTTAGAAAATATCCCTCCTTCTTTCCTTTCCACCCACCTCTCCCTCATCAGAGAAAAGTAAAGTTAGCATTTTAGATATTTTGTTAAACATATTTACAAATTACTAATTTTTGGCATGGAGAATTAGGTTTAGAGGAAAGAGATACATGAGATAATTTTTATAAAGTGTTCATCAGATTTGGAAGGGTTGTTTTTTTTTTTTCCTGTGTGTTTTATTTTGTTTTGTTTTTCTTCCTCTGGTTGGTAATAATGTAGTCCATAACCAGTCAATTACACTTGTCTTGACTCTCTGGACTGTTGAGAGGAGTTGCTTCTATCAAAGTTCATCTTATAATTTTGCTGATGTGAATATTGTTCTCTTTGCTCTACTCCTTTCATTCAGCTTCAGATCCTAAAAAATCATTCCATGCTTCTCTAGACTCCAACCATTTATGACTTTTTATAGAACAGTAATATTCCATATTCATGTACAAAACTTTTTTTAGCCATTGCCAAATTGATGGGCATCCCCTCAATTTTCAAATCTTTACCACTCCAAAAAGAATTCCTATGAATATTTTGGAACATGTAAGACTTTTCCCATTTTTTACAATTTGTTCTGGATATAGGCCTAGAATTAGAATTGCTGGGTCAAAGAGTAAGAATAGGTTTTTTGCTCTTTGGGCATAGCTCTATATTGTTCTCCAGAAAGGTTGAATCCATTCACAAATCCACCAGCAATGTCCCAATCCTTCCATAACTCTCCAGCATTGATCCTCTTCTTTTTCTCATCTGGACTAATCTAATATGTGTGAGATGATACTTTAATGTTGTTTTAATTTGCATTTCTCCAAACAATAGTGATTTGGAGCATTTTCATATGATTTTATATATAGCTTTAATTTATTCATTTGAAAACTATATGTTCATTTTGACCATTTATCAATTGGGGATGATGAATTGTTTTGAGAAATAGTCCTGCATGTAATGGTCCTACCTGGGAACAAGTAATTTTTTTTCATCATGGATTAGTAAAAACTTAGAGGTGTAGATCATTTCCTTACTCCACAAAGCTAAGTAGAAAGAGAATTTTATAATCTGCAACTATGCAATTTTGTCACTAAAGAACTGGGAAAGCTAAGTGATACAATGGATAGAACATTGACCATGGAGTTTAAATTAATCAAAAAAATGGAGTTTAAATCTCGCTTAAGATACTTGACACATACTAGCTTTATGACCTTGGGCATGTCACTTAACTTTTATTGCCTTGCATCCAGGACCATCCCCAGTCATCCTGATTCATATCTGGTCATTGAACTTACATGACTATGAAGGAGAAAGTGAGGCTAGGGAACTTGCATAGTCAAATCCAATTCATAAGCAAGCAATGGCATCACCTTCCTGATATCATGGTTTTCTTCAAGAACAAGGGAAAAACAGTTTTAGAAGTTTCTTGGCAGAGTGAGAAACACAGGAGTAAGGGAACACCATTGTTGAAAACTGAACTCAGACAAAGTCAATTAGGCATTTATATGAGAAAATGACTGAAATAAATATTATTTATTCTTTAATGGAGGAATAGATAACAAAAACAATACACTATCTTTGAGTTTTCTATAATCTATTTTCCTATCTGATTATCTTACAATGATGTTTTTATGAAGAGATCTCATTCCTTTTCCCTCCATGGGATTATAGGCTAACTGTTCCCAGTGAAATCATTCTTTCTCTAAGCATGATACCTCAAATGAGTATTTTATTTCCCTTCTTCATTCCTCATTTCAATTTCCATTTCTTCCTTAGTTTAGCTTCCTTAGCTTTTTAGTCAGTGTAAGACATTGACTAAATGTCCTTTTCAATCTTTTCAAATAAGTCAACCGGAAATAAGGTTGACTGTTATTTTAAAAGAGAGTCACTACAAAAGCATTTGTAGATATATAATTTTTTCACTTTCTCCAATCTTTCTCCAGGTATAAACATAATACAAATAGAATTGGATTTTAATAATACTCTATTAGCACAAAAAACTGAAAATTATAAAAAAATTTGTGTGAATATTTACAACTCAGAAATCTGCAAAATACCAATAAGATTTAAATTTAGATTGAAAAATATTCATAGTTCAGATAAAACTTAAAATATTTCCTACATACTTGTTAAACATTTACCAGATCACCTATTCCCAAGGGAATTAATAATTCCCCAAGTAAAATATTTATTTGATAACACAACTTTTAATAGTTACTTCTGATCCAACATGCAAATAAATAGGGAATTAGAACAAGATTTATATTGTTTTTTTTAAAAAAAAATTAGGTTTCAGTCAATTTAATTCTTCATAAGCTATGTTTTAAAGCTAGTTTTAGAGGGTAAATGTTTGTTGAAATGGATTTCGCTAAAAAGCTGACCTTTAATCAAACTATATCAATAACATATTACTGTTGAGCCCAGATTGCTGATTTAAGGCAGGGACTAGTCTGAGCTCACCTCCAAGGTACTCCAAATAGCTTTAAATAATGACTGTAAAGAAATTTGAGAATGTCAGAACCCACAAAATGATATAGTGACATATTTTTCTTTTTATTGATATTTTATTATTTTTAAATACATAATATGAAAGTTTTCAGCATTCATCCATAAGCATATGTATATTTTTAAGTTACAAAATTTCCTTTCCCCCTCCCTTCCCACTCCTCTTCCCTCAATGGCTACAGACAAGTTAACAGTTTACATACAATATTGTAATAAACATGTTTCCATTTAGTCATTTTTGGCGAAATAATTTTCTAGTCTAAGACAATTTGAAAGATCAGATAGGAAAGATCTGTTTCACCATGGTGAGAATGGAGCAAAGTCCATCCCAAATCCAAACAGTACAGACCTGACCCCAAGTCCTTGGGAGCCACTGAATCAGTAGCAATAGCTGCTTCTGGGACTCTCAACCCATAGACAATAACAGGGTAGGAAGGAGATTACAGGAGACTCTCTTTCTCTGAGACTCTGTTGCTTTGCCCATAATCTGGTCTGGGTCACAGTCCCAGGTTGCAGTTCATAACACTTGTTGCTGCAGCAGACCAAGGACTCTTCTCACAGTTCTGAAGGCAGAAGTGATTGCTTGGTGGCATCCATAGGCCAGAGGGTAGGGCAGGAGAGTTGTAAAAAACCTTTCTGTAGATCATATCACTTTGGAAGAGCTCAAAACATGCAGTCACCTAGAATTATCTCTAAAAACCATTGCAAAAAACCCCAAAAGCTTAGGACAGTGCTCCATCCATTCAGGGAAGAGTCCTACCTTACCAAAGAAGGGGGGGATCAGCAAACAGAAAAATATCTAACCATAGAAAGTTGCTATGGTGATACGGAAGGTCAAAATACACAAGAAGAAGATGCTAACAAATTCAAAGCTCCTACATCCAAAGACTTCAAGCAAATATGAATTGGTCTCAGGCCATGGAAAAGCTTAAAAAGAATTCAGAAAATCAAGTAAGAGAGGTAGAGTAAAAATTGGAAAGAGAAAAGTGAGTGATGCAAGAAAATGATGAAATAAATTAGCTGCTTGGTAAAGGAAGCACTAAAAATACTGAAGAAAATAAACTATAAAAAAGCAGACCAGACCAAATAGAAAAATAGGTAACCAAAAAACCAATGAGGATAGTAAAGTCTTAAAAGGTAGAATTGAACAAATGGAAAATGACACAAAATCTCAGAAAAATTTAATTCTTAGAATATAGAAATATGTAAAGGGAAGCTGTTGACTTTGTGAGAGGTCAAGAAACAATAAAACAAAAACAAAATATTGAAAAATTAGAAAACAATGTGAAATAGATCACTGAAAAGATAACTTATCTGCTGAAAAGATTCAGGAAAGATTATTTTAAAATTATGGAACTAAAAGTCAAGACAAAAAAGGCCTTAAAAAGACCCTTTCCTGAAATTATCTAGAAAAACTGCCCTGATATACTAGACACAGAGGGTAAAATAGAAATAAAAAAAATCACCAATTACCTCCTGAAAAAGATCTCAAAAGGAAAGCTCCCAGGAATATTATGATTAGATTTCAAAATTCCTAGGACTAAGTATTACAAGCAGCTAGAAAGAAATAACTCAATTATTATGGAACCAAAATAAAGATTGTACAGAATTTAGCAGCCTCTGCATAAAAGTTTCAGAAGCCTTGGATTATAATATTCAAGAAGGCAAAGTAGCTTGGATTACAACCAAGAATCAGCTAGCCAGGAAAACTGAACACACTTTTTCAGAGGAAAAGAAAGATATTTAATGAAATAGAGGACTTTCAAATGTTTTAGATGATAAGTTCAGAGCTGATTGGAAAATTTGATTCCCCAAAAGGAGATTCAAGTGAAGCATAAAAAGATAAATAGGAAAGGGAAATATTATGGAACTTAATTAATTTAAGCTGTTTCTATTCCTGCATGAGAAGATGATACTGATAACTCAATGAATCTTTTCATTTATTAGGGTCATTAGGAGTCTATGTAAATACCAAACAGAGACAAAAGTTGAATAGGAAGGGACAATGTATTAAAAAGATGAGAGAGGAATGTACTTAGGGAAAGGGAGAAGGGGAGGTAGAATGGGGTTAGTTATTTTACATAAAAGAGAAAAGAACAAACTTTTCCAGTGGAAAGGAAAAGAGTGATGAACAGGAGTGAGCCTGACTCTCATCATAATTGGCTCCAAAAGGAAATAATATATACACTCATTTGAGTATAGAAATATTTATTACCCTAGAGAAAAACCGGATGGCAAGTGGATGGGAGAAAAGGGAAGGTGATAGAGGAAAGCACATATCATGGGAGATAGTAGTCAGAAGCAAAACAGTTTTGAGGAAGGACAGGATGAAAGGAGAGAAGAGCATAAATAGGGATGGGAAGAATAGGAGGGAGAGAAATATTGTTTGCAAAAATAACTGTGGGGAAAAATGTTGAAACATGTTTCTCTGCTAATGGTCACATTTACTAAACAGAGAACTTAATAAAATTTATAAAAAACAAATAAGAGTCATTCTTCCCTCAATTGACAAATGATCATGAGAGGTGAACACTTTTAGGATGAGGTTATCAATATTATCTATGATGATACATTAAAAAATTTCTTACTCATTCTTGATTGGACAAATGCAAATTAGAACATTTCTGAGATATACCTTATGACTATTGGTTTGGTTAATAGGACAGAAAAGGAAAATGATGTCTCTTGAAGATGAAGTAAAGGAAATGAGATTAATGAATTGTTGAAGGAGTTGTGAAGTGATTCATCCATTCTGTAGAGCAATTTGGAACTATGTCCAAAGGGCTATAAAATCATTCATACCCTTTGATTATCAATGCCACTAATAGGTCTGTATCCATGAAGATGGGATGTAAAAGAAATGATGTGTTTAAGGATTATTATACAGTTCTTTTCTTATGGCAAAGAATTTGAAATTGAGAGGATGCTCAACAGTTGGGGAATGGCTGAAAAAGTTTGTTGGAAATGCTTTTCTGCTACAAGAAATGATGTGCTGGGAATAGATCTCAGGTTGACTGAGGCAAGATCTATTCAGTGATTAAGCCTAGATTTAAGAAAGTGGTGGAGAGACTTCTGGCCAAGATGGCAAAGAGAAGATAAGCACTGTGCTAGTGTCTCCTGATCTGCCCTCATATGTAATATGAAATCAACCTCTCAACAGAAGTCCGATTGACAAAACCCAGAAAGAGAAGCTAGGTAGAAGAACATCTACCTCAAGATTTGTCTGCCAGGATTGTGGGTGAGCCAGGCACAGAAAGCACACTCTTCCAGGAGCACAGGACAGGGTGATAGACTGAGGGTCTGAAAGTAGGACTAGCCTGATCAGACACAGGGGTGTGAGCCAACTGGGGAGCAGAGAGGCATTGGTTGTGGCACTGACAGTCTGGAGTTTATCAGCAGGGCTGGAGGGGGAGTTCCAGATCAGGAGAGTTGCAGACATCTATCCCTGGACTCCTCTGGTCCAGAGTCCTTTATTTCAGCTGAAGGCTCTTCCCAGAACAAAGGCATTTATAGCCCACCTCTGCCCTAGGCTCAGGTATGAGCAGGAGAGCTCCTTCAACTGTGAATAGCTAGTTACCTTTCCATAGGGCAAAGCCCACCATTGTTCAAAGATGAAAGTATTCAGCAGCTTCAACAATCCCCTCCAGGACAAGGAAGAGGGCCTCAAATCAAGGTCACAGACACTCCAGAGAAAGCAACCAACACAGCTTACTGGTCAGCCCATGTGGAGTTAATAAACCCAGTGAGTAAAGACTCTGGGAATCTTTTTTTTTTTAGTTTTTTTTTTTTTTTGTAAGGCAAATGGGGTTAAGTGGCTTGCCTATGGCCACACAGCTAGGTAATTATTTAGTGTCTGAGACCTGATTTGAACCCAGGTACACCTGACTCCAAGGCTGTGCTTTATCGACTGCACCACCTAGCCGCCCCCTGCCTCTGGGGATCTTAATGGCAAACCTCTGTGAACTAGCCCCTCCCCAACTAACAAAAGGTCTTAGGAAAATGAAGAAAAGCCAATAGAAAGGAGGGTCTATAGAAAAATTCCTAGAATTATTAGACCCTAACTCAAAGAGACCTGGAACCTCTGAGGTTGACCATATGAATTGGTCCCCAACACAGAAAGAATTCCTTGAAAAAATCATAAAGTAGTTTAAAAATCAAATGGAAAATTTGGGAGAGAAAATTAACACCTTGAAACAAGAAAACAAATCCTTAGAAATACAATTGGACAAATGCAAAAAAGAAAATAATTCTCTCAAAACCTCAATTGTTCAAATGGAAAACTTTAAAAAAATAGAATTGACCAATTGGAAAAGGAGTTGCAAAATGTAAATGAAGAAAATTCTTCTCTTAAAAATGAAAGGAGTCTGTGGAAACTAATGACTTTTTGAGATAACAAAAGTCTGTTAAACAAAACCAAAAAAATCAAAACAATAGATGAAAATACCTCAAGAGAAAATACCTGGGAGCCTACCTGCCAAGGCCGAATCAAAAACTTTTTGAAAAATATTACAAAACACTTCTTACACAAAAAACATAAGATTTAAATAACTGGGCAAGCATCAACTTCTCATGGATAGGTTGAGTGAATATAATAAAAATCAAAATTCTACTAAACCTAACTACTTGTTTAGTGCCCTACCTAATGAAATTCCAAAAAAAACTTACTTTAATGAGTTAAAAAATTTGTACATAAATACACATGGAGAAATAAAAAGTCAAGAATTTCCAGGGATTCAATGAAAAAAGTATAAAAGAAGGTGACTTAGCCTTATCAGAGCTAAAATTATATTAAAAAGCATCAGTCAAAAAAATGGTCTGGTATTGGCTAAGAAATAGAGTGATGGACCAGTGGAATACATTAGGAATAGCAGGAAATGATTATAGTAATCTGCTGTTTGATAAACCCAAAGAGTCCAGCTATTGGGATAGAAACTCTCTCTTTGAAAAAAACTATTGGGAAAATTGGAAGTTAGTATGGAAGAAAGAGATTAGACAAACACCTCACACGCTATACTAAGATAAGATCAAAATGGATGCAAGATTTAGACATCAAAAACAATATTATAAGCAAACTAGAAGATCAAGGAGTAGTATACCTGTCAGATCTATGGAAAGGGAAGCAGTTTATGACCAAGGAAGAAATGGAGAATATCATTAAAAACCAACTAGATAATTTTTATTACATTAAATTAAAAATTATTGCAAAGACAAAACCATTGTAACCAAGATCAATAGACATGTAGTAAATAAGGAAACAATTTTTACCACTAGTATTTCTGACAAAGAAGTCATTTCTAAAACAAAGAACTGAGTCAAATTTTCAAAAAAAAAAAATAACAAGCATTCCAAAATTGACAAATGGTCAAAGAATATGCAAAGGCAATTGCAGGTGACGAATTCAAAGCTATCCACAGTCAAATGAAAAATTACACTAAATCATTACTAATTAGAGAAATACAAATTGAAGTATTTCCAAGGTACTTCCTCATACCTCTCAGATTGACGAATATGACCAGAAAGGTCAATGATCAATGTTGGAAGGGATGTGGGAAATTTGAGACACTAATACATATTTAGTGGAGCTGTGAACCCATCCAATCTTTTTGGAAAGGAATCTTGATTTATGCCCAAAGAGCAACAAAAATGTGCTTACCCTTTGATCCCACAATACCACTACTGGATCTATACTCTGAAGAGATCATTGAAAAGAGTAAAAACATCACTTGTACAAAATTTTTCATAGTAGCCCTGTTTGTGGTGGCAAATAATTGGATAATTAGTGAATATCCTTCAATTCTAGAATGAATTAACATACTGTGGTATTTGTATGGCATGGAATATTATTGTTCTATTAGAAACCAGGAAGGATGGGAATTCAGGGAAGCCTGGAAGGATTTGCATGAACTGATGGTGAATGAGATGAGCAAAACCAGTAAAACATTGTACATCCTAACAGCAACACGGGACTGATGATCAACCTTGATGCACTTGCTCATTCCATCAGTGTAACAAACAATCAGGGACAATTTTGGGCTATCTGTGATGGAGAACAGCATCTGTATCCAGAGAAAGAATTGTGGAGTTTGGACAAAGACCAAAGACTGTTACCTTTAATTTAGATAAAATATGTTATCTTATGTAATTTTGCTATCTCCTATACTTTATTTTCTTCCTTGAGGATATAATTTCTCTTTCATCACATTCAACCTAGATCAATGTATATCATGGTAACAAGGTAAAGACTAACAGACTGCCTTCTGTGGGGAGTGGGGGGTAGGGAAGCAATATTATTGGAAAAATTATAAAACTCAAAATAAAATCTTTCTTAAAAAAAAAAAGGAAATTATGTGCAGGATACTCTCAACAAAAACCAGAAAGACTTAGATGAGCAGATGCATTGTATACACAATAACAACAATACTGAAGAATGAACAGCTATGAATAATAGCATTTCTCAACAGTGCTGTTACGTAAGAAATTTCTGAAAGACTTTAGAATAAAAAAGAATAAGAGATAAGAATGCTTTTCAATTCCAGAAAAAAGAACTGATGATGTCTGAATACAGATTGAAGCATATTTTATAAGCTCTGCATTTATAACTATACTAAATATAGATTAATATTGAACATGTTGTCAGAGAAGAAAAAGATCCAAAAGGAAGAAAGAATACAATAGAGAGAGAGAGAAAAAAAATGACATACTTAAGTGACATAAAACTTTTAAAGATTGAAGATATTAAACCCTGGTCTTCATCCAAACTCCACAGTTCCTTATCTGAATTGGAATGGTATTTTCTACTACAAGTCTTTTAATGTTGTCTTCGATTATTGTACTGGAAGCATATTTAAAAAAATACTTAAAGAAAACAAAACAAAACAAATTGCAACATTAAGTGATGATAGGTTTTCTTCCCTCATGTTCTCCCCCCCTTTAGTTCTGATTCCTCTTTCACTAATATGACAATATGTTAAACTCAATTGTACATGGGTAACCAATATCAAATTACTTGCTGCTATTGGGAGGTGGGAAGGAAGGGAGAGAGTTTGAAAAAAGTAGATTTCAAAAGCTTATATAAAAAATATCTTTCAAATATTTTAAACTATTTTAACATGTAATTGAAAAATAAAAATATCATTCAAACTTTAAAAAATGCCACAAAACATATTTAAGCAGAACACAAAACTTTTGAACCAAAATATCAAACATTTTCTCCAAATGAGACCATCCAGATGTGTACAAATAGATTTTACAAAGGCATATATTAAATGGATAAAATCATTGTGATTTTAAGGCTCATTATATTTGAATGAAATTTCATCTATGTGTACTTTTATAGCAAAAATTTTGGGACAAATTTGAAATATTAAAATAATGTCATCCTAGTAATTTAAAAAAAATCTTTAATAGGAAACAAAGACCTGGACCAACAGGATCCACTAAGTTTCCGTGCTTTCCTCTCATATTGATGGAAAAAAAATTCTTTTTTTAATGTTGGTTAACAGAAAAGCACTAAATTACTCAGGAAATTGCCCTACAGTGACCTTAGCTTTAAAAGATTATTCTTGAAAACTGGACTAATTAAACTTATTATTTATGTCTTTTTCCACACCAGCATTCCAATGCAATACACTTCATTGTTCTAAGACTTAAGACTAATTTTGTTCTGCTTGGGTTCACTTCAATGCACCAGTTTTGTATAGGGGTAGGGAAGAGTAGGGAGATAAAAATGAAAAAGAAACATCAAATGTAGCTGAAAAACATAGCTGATGCCAGTAATCTCAGAAATATTTGCATTGTTACAGGTTTTTAAAAGCCTATTTTAATTAATATCAAATTTAGAGCATGACAACTTGCCCATATATTTTTAGAATAAAATTTGTTTTCACAGAATGCATTTCAACATCATTATTTTAAAGATAAATTAACTAAGGTTGAAAACTTTTAAGTGACTTTACAAAACAGGTAGTAGGATACTAATCTGGGAATCAAGTCAAAGTAATGTTACTCAAATTCAGCATTCTTTTTATTGCATTCTGTTGTCTCCTATTCCTTAAATAGAAAATACCAGTATATAATATGTTAGGTTATTTGTTTTTGCAAATGGACAGTAATTGCATAAGTGGTGCTTAGGAAACAGATGCAAGATATGTTGTAAAAATAAAATAAATATGAGTGGGTGGGGGATGAGTGTGATTGGAGTAAATTTTGTTTTCTAGGGTATATACTGGATTGATTGAAAAGATACAGTTTCCTTGGAGTTAATAAAAGGGAGAAGTAAGGGAAGGTAATGAACTTTATTTCTGAATGCTGAATTTTACTTTTTATTCGATTTTCAGTGATTTCTAGTAGTAGGTTGGTATAGGATAGCAGCTTAGGAGAAATAATAGAGTTGGATACATTGATTTGGGTATTACTTCTTTTTGAACAGCAATCAAGCGTTTGGGGGAGTATGAGGTAATCAATAAAAAGAAGAGGGGAAATCTAGGAGGAGTTACAAGACAGACCTTAGAGTACACTCATGTAAAAACACCAACATAAAAATATCAGGATGGTCATCCACAAATAAAGACTGGGGAGTGAACAGATGTGTAGGAGGAAAAATAGGAAAGAGTTGCTCCCCTCCCAAAATCAAGATTTAAATAGAACTTAAAAGAAAAATGGTGATTAAGACTGTGAAAAAAAAGATGCAAGAAAAATCAGGAAGGACTAAGATTGAGAAAATTGTTTTTGTAGTTGTGTACATAGATGTTTATTATAAACTTTAGAAGAGCAAGTTCAAGGAAGAAGTGAATGAAGGAATAAATGAATGAAAAAAATTCTAAAGCATTTATGATATGATAAGCAATGTGTTAAACTCTGGGGTTTAAATATAAGAAAGATGGCTAATTGTTTGTAAGTTTAAGGAATTTATAATCTAATAGGGAAATGAAGCTGGAGTTAAAAGTCTGAGAGCAGGAAGACAAAAAAGTCTATGTTCAGTCTGTTCTGACCATGTCTATGAAGTAGACTAGTTCCAAGTGACATAAGGTGAAAGTTTACCTATTACAACCCATGGTCCAAAAGATAGAGCAAGACTTAGAGTGGGAAAAAGAGGGACAGAGTATAGATTGAGTACTATGAAAATAACAAGGAAATTGTAAGGTCAAAAGTCAGATAAGGCAGTGAATAAATGAGTGGAAAGTATAGAAATAAAAAGGATAAAAATAGGCAGACATTTTGATGGGCAGTACTAGTAAAGGAAGAATAATTTTAGGATGTTACTTTTAAGGGAATGGCAGGATCAAGTGAAAGTATTTTTGTGTTAGTTGATTTTAACAGAATTGAGAAGACCTGGGCATGTTTATAGACAACTGGGGAGAAATGAATGGATAGAGAATGAAGGTACTAATAAAAGGAAACTGATTGAAGGGGGAATGAGATTATTGGGGCTGGGATCAAGGGCAAAAATAGAAGTGCTAACTTTGGTAAGCATAGCATTTTTGCTATTTTTTCTTCTGAGACTGTAGTAAAAGAGGAGAAAATGGAGGAAGCAACCCAGAAGATTTGAAGTACAGAACTTGGGGACAGTCATGTTTTGGGGGGAAAAGATTTTTAAAAAGCCTCAAAAATAATAGTTAAAAAATATTTTTCAATGTCTATTTAGACATGATATTTTTTTTTCCTTTGGGGAGGTACAGCAATTGTTCATCCTAAATTGTGTGGAACTTTCTTAGATCATCATATTTCTGAAAATAATTAAGTCACTTACAGCTTATCAATTAATAATGTTACTTTTTCCTTTGTACATAGTATATTTAATTTAGAATATGCTCATGTAAGTCTTTCCAGGTTTTTCTGAGAGCATTCTGCTCATCATTTTCCATACCTGAATGAAATTTACCCAGTAGCATTTCATTGTTCAGTTATTCCCCAGCTGATCGGCATCCCCTAAATTTCCAACTCCCTCAAACTAGAAAAGAATTGCTATAAATATGTTTGTACATTTAAGTTATTTTTCATATTATACACATGTATGTATATATGTATATGTATATTGTTAATAGTAGTACTTTGGTATTGCAGATTCCCACACCAACGAATCAAATAAATGAAGGTGAGAGTTGCATAGTTATGTTTATTTAAATGAGAGGTATGATGTACAAGGCAGCCTTCTCATTTACCTCATGACCTGACTGATAAGAAACAAGACTACTGGAGATGGTTTGGATGCTGTGGGAGTCTCTTGGCCTTGCATTAGTTTCACTTCCTCCCATATCAATAAGTCACCATGGCACACCATTATATATATATATATATATATATATATATATATATATATATATATATATATATATGTATGTATGTATATATATATATATATAATCTGTATGTAGATATATCTATATATTTATGTGCACACACATGCATATATTTATATATACATATATATCCACAAACATGCATATATACATATATACACATATACATATGTATATGTATATATGTATACATTTGGAATACAGACCTAGTAATGGCATTGCTAGGTCAAAGGATATCACTTCCCTTTGGGCATAGTTCCAAACTGCACTACAGACTGGTTGAATCAGTTCACATCTCACATCTACCTTAAAATCTCATTTTTCCTACATCCACTATTATAAAATTTCTCCTTTTTCATTCTTTATTTTCAACAAATAAAATAGATATGTGGTAGCACCTCAGAATTGTTTCAGTTTGCACTTTACCAATGAAGAGTTAGATCATTTTTTTATAAGATTATAGATATCCTTGATTGCTTCATCTAAAACTGTTCATATCATTTGAGCATTTTATCAGTTGCAGAATGGTTCTAATTTTTATAAATTTGACACAGTTCCCTATTTGCTTGAGAAGTGAAACATTTATCAGGGAAACCTGTTTTAATCTTGTTTTTCACAGTTAATATTCCTCACCATATACCTCTCCATCCTATTTTTTTCCCACTTATTATTTATTATTTTCTCTCTCTCTCTCTCTCTCTCTCTCTCTCTCTCTCTCTCTCTCTCTCTCCCCTCTCTTCTTTCAACCTGTGCTTCCACAAAAGTAGTTTGTTTCTGACTGCCAAATTCTGCCCTTCCTTTACTCCTAATTAATTTCCAATATTGCATGAGAAATTTCAATATCTTATTGAGTGTGCATGTTATTCCAGCATTGAGTCAATTCTGATGTGAGTAAGTAATGTTAGAGTAATCCTTACCTTTTCCCCTCTACTTTGATTTTTATTTTATTTTGTATTAGCACACTCCAAAAATAGGAAGGGGAAAGTGCTATATTTCTGAATATTGTTCTTAAAGTTATTGCACTTTATCTTACTCAATTCAAACCAATTCAGACCAAGGTGAAGCCTTTCAAGAATATTTTCTTTATGGTTCAGCACGTTACACATATCTTTGGGATTTGTTTTATCTGCAAATTTTAAAAGCATGTTATTGGGGTGGGTGTGGGGAGAACAGAGCCAAAATGGTGGAGAGAATCAAAGAAATTCCCTATGTTCTCCTGGGCTTTCCTCAGAAACAATAATAATCCTCTAAATGGATTAAGGAGTGGCAAAACCCACAAAAGTACCCAGTGGGGTATTTTCCAGTTTAAGATATCTGGGAAAGACTTCAGAAAAAATCTGTCTCACTAGGTTAGAGGGCAAACATGGCCCAACACTGGGAGAAAAGCCCACTGAAGGGAGCAGAGACCAGCATAGGTAAGGTGCAGACAAAGTCATTCAGAATTTCTCAAACACAGAACCAACAGAGAACCGTGACCCAGGTCCCTAGTCCTGCCTCAAAAGGTCAGCACAGTAGGCCAACTGAAAGAAACCCATCACAGGTACCCCAGAAGCCCTATGTAGTCAGTGTGATTGTGTTAGTCAAGCCCATCCCAATGAATGAGCCACTAGCATACCCAAACCAGAAAGAAGCTCAACAGGTGGACCCCTCTCCCAACACAAGGAGCTTGAGTCATGGTCTAGATGCAGAATGAATAAGAAAATGTCAGAGAAAAGCCATGACAACAGAATGTTATTGTGGAAATTAGGAAGATCACAACACCATTTCAGAACAGGATGGCAGAAAAAGTACTATATGTGAAACACATGAGAGGAATATGATTTGGTCTCCATCCCATTTCTAAGAAAAAATCTAAAAGGCCAGATTAATTTAAAAGTGAATTTTACCAAACATGCAAAGAACAATTAATTCCAATTCTATATATTTGAAAAAAATAGGTGAAGTGCTGCCAGTGTTCTTTTATGATGCCCATATGATTCTGATACCAAATCCAGAAAGAGCCAAACAGACAAAATTATAAACCAATCTCCTTAATGAATATTGATGCAAATTTTAAAATAAAATTTTAATGATTAAAGCAAGTTATCACTATGATATTATATTATGATAAGGTAGATTTTAATTTAGGGATGCAGGATTGGTTCAGTATTAAGGAAAATTATCAGTCTATAATTATTTCAATAAATGCTGAAAAAAGTTTTGACAAAATACAGCACCCATTACTATTAAAAAAAAATTAGAGAGGGGCAGCTAGGTGGCTCAGTGGATAGAACACTGACCCTGGAGTCAGGAAAACCAGATGTCAAATCTAGCCTCAGATACTCAATACTTACTTATTAATGTGATCTTAGGAAAGTCACTTAACCCCATTGTCTTTCAAAAACCAAAACCAAAACCAGGACAAAACAAAATAAAAAAAAAAAAAACAACAAATACTAGAGAGTATAGGAATAAATGGAGTTTTCCTTTAAAAAAATGATTAGCAGTGTTAATCAGCAAGCATTATATGTAATGTAGATAAGCCAGAAGCATTCCCAATATGATGTGGGGTGCCTGTTATCACCACTATTATTTAATATTGCATTAGAAATAAGAAATTTAGCAATAAGAGAAGAAAATGAAATTTAGTTAATTATATTAGGCAATACAGAAACAAAACTCTCACTCTTTGCAGATGATATGATGGCATGCTTGCAGGATCTTAGAAAATCAACTAAAAGCCACCTAAAGCAATGAACAGTTTTAGCAAAGTTTAAGGCTATAAAATAAGTCCACATAATCATGAATATTACAATATATTACAAACAAAACCCAACAGAAAGAGAAAGAAAGTGAAATTCCATTTAAAGTAACTGGAGACATTATAAATACTTGGGTATCTACCTCCCAAGGCATACCTAGACACTATATGAAAACAGTTACCCAACTTTTCAAATAAAAATAATCAGACCTAAATAATTGGAAAAATGTTAAATGCTCATGGATAGACTGAGCTAATATAAAGATGATAATTCAAGATGAAATTACTTATTCAATATCATACCAATCAAAATTACAAAAAATTATTTTAAAGAGAAAAAAGTAACAAAATTCATGTGGATGAAGAAATGTTTATGAATGTCAAGAGAATTAATGAATAGATACAAATGAAAGCAACTGTCATGAAAAGTGTTCAGTACTAGCTAAGAAATAGAATGTGGTGGGTCAGAGAAATAGATAACCTATAAATAAAATAGAAGCAAATTGCTAGAGTAATCTATTTTTCATTAACCTAGAGACTCCAGCTTCTTGGCTAAGAACTAATATTTAACAAAAAATGCTGAGAAAACTGGAATATAATATGGCAGAAACTAGATATAGATCCATATCTCACACCCTGTATCAAGATAATGCCAAAAAGAGTACAGGATTTAGATATAAAGAGTTATACTACAAACCAATTAGGAGAAGGAATTGTTTATCTGGCAGATCTAAGGAGAGGGAAGGACTTTTTGACCAAATAAGAGATAGAAAAACCTTATAATTTGTAAAATGAATATATATATTTGATTCAATTTTTAAATGCTGCACAAAAATGCTACATAAGACAAAAGGAATGCAGAAAGCTGGGAAATAATTTTATAGGTATTAATAATAATTTTTATATGTAGTGAATTTTTAGTAAAAGTAATTTTTACAGGTAGCAAACTTTTAGTAATAGTAATTTCTATAGGTAGTAAATTTACAGGTAGTAATAATTTTATAGGTAGTGATAAATCACTCATTTCTTAAATATATGGAGAACTGATTCAAATTTATAAGAATACAAGTCATTTCTTAGTTGATAAATGATCACAAAGAATATGAAGAGGCAGTTTTCATCTGACAAAATTTAAGTTATCTATAATTGTAGGGAAAATGCTTCACAACAATATTTATTACGGAAATGCAAATTAAAACAACTCTGAGGTCTCACCTCATTACCTATCAGATTGACTTAAAGGACAAAAAAAGAAAAATAATCTTTATTGGAGAGGTTGTGGAAAAATTGGGAAATGAATACATTGTTGGTGAAACTGAGAACTGATCCAATCACTCTGGAAAACAATTTGGAATTAAGCCAAAAGGACAATAAAACTGTGCATATGCCCTTGATCCAACAATACCACTACTGGGTCTGTATCCCAACAAGCTCATAAAAAAATGGAAAAAAAAGATTTGACATGAGTAAAAATAATTATAGTAGGTTTTTAATTTTTTATTTTGTTTTGTAATGTCAAAGATTTGGAAATTGAGGGGATGACTGTTAATTGGGGGATGACTAAATGAATTGTGATAAATGATTGTGATGGAATGCTATTGTTTTGTTAGAATTCCTATTGGGGCGAACTTCAGAAAATCCTGAAAAGACTTACATGAATTGATACTGAATGAAGTGAGCGGAACAGGAAAAGCACGAGCACAGTAACAGCATTATTGTGTGATGATCAGCTATGATAGATATAGCTTTCCTCAGCAGTACAGTGATTAAAGATAATTTTTTAAATGTTTGTGATGGAAAAATGCCATTCACATGCCGAGAAAATGTGGAGAGTCTGAATGCAGACTACAGCACAATAAAGTGAAACATAGACTTGAAGAGTTGTTCTTGCTGTACTTCATAAGCATCCTCCTTTTTATATGACTTGCATCATTAAATAATTTAGCTACAGATTTAGTTTATGAAAGGGTTCGTCAAACGATTTAATTTAACCTAGGCAAACTATTTCCAATATATTTCCATATATTACAGAATCTAGGCAAGCAGTTGTAAAAGGAAATGACTTGATGAAGTCATCCTAGTTTCTTCTGTTGATTCTCGCTACAAAGATGAATGAACAGATTTTCTGGGAAGTAGTCTTTGTTCTTTAGTCCTTACTTTAAAAAAAGTTACACCGAGATAGTCTCTTAGTCGATGATTCTTCAGAAGAGACCCAACTGATCGTCCAACGCATTGTCCCCACAATCGTGATTCTGGTGTAACTGATACCCCCGAGGCCACCTGCGCACCGCTGAAGCACGGGAGCAGCGTGAGCAAGACCACATCTTTGTCTATGTGGAATAAAGGTGCGTCGCGGCCGGCCACCAGGGTCTCGGGCCCTGGCACAATGGACTGGCATTGGGCTTCGCCCGCACCTTGATGGCAGCCTGACATCATAGCAATAACTGCAGCCCCAGCTGAGGGGAGGCAAGCAGAAGAAGAGATTCACTGGCGCTCGAATACCGAGAGCAAGGCGGTCCCTGCAGCCAAGAAGGTATCCCTGAAGGCCAAGGACCTCAGGTACATCTTTAAGCTGAAGAATCCCATTAAAGCTCCTGAAGTAGTTTCCAACAACAGTGCTGCAGAATCTATTTCACAAGAGAATTTAATTATCAAATTGAAAATATTGTTTCAGTAGCTGACGAACAAGATGAAAAAAGAAACATACTATGTTCACATGAGGGACTGCATACCGATGTAGTATTAGGAGAAGACTGGGGCTATAACGTGGTTCATCCCCATAATAGTCTGTCACAAAGATCAGTTTGATCCAGTGTCTTATATCATGGGACCAGCAGATCTTCCAAGGAAGATAGAGTATTTGGAATTATTTGTCATGTACCATCAGAATATTTCAAATCTCAATTCTCATCATTCCCCACTGTTCCCACTAGATCAGAGAGAGGGTTCTATATGGATTCATTTTAAGCTTATTCCTGCAATAATCAGTAGACTAGGGTGGCTTTTTAAATCATTTTTAATTATCCTATGTCCTCCATGCACACCATTACAATATACAATATTATACAATATACTATAATATACTAACTCAAATTGTTCAGTAACTGAATAAATAACAATTATTTCTTAATTATTTTAACTCATTAGTACCAAATAGGCAAATGGTAACTTCTTGGACATAGTTGATTCTTCACTTATTTTTAAATGTCTTTTTTAGAATTTTTTTGAAAAGGTATTTATATAGAATAGAGTAGGAGAGAATAGATGTCTCCTTTTGTGAGTCATAATATCTCCTGCAGTGGAGGAAGCTTCTAATGGACCCAGCCCCTTCTTTTCAAAGGATATTGTCCTACTAAAAGTGTAAAAATGCAGGTACTAGCCTCTCAAAGTGTTCCTTATTTGGACCTCAGTAAAAGTCTTACTATAACCAATATGCTATTAAAACAAATACAAAACTATAAATAGTTATATTTAAAACACTGTGTCATACTCTATGAAATGAGCATGGACATATCTATGCAGATTAAATAGGAAATCCCACATACACTGAATATGCATTACTGAATTGTAAATATGACCTAAAAGAGAAATGGTAGAAGTACTTTGGGGAAGTTGTCTGGGCACACCAGGTATTTTTATAAAAGCTTTCCAGCAAAGTGAGCTGATGCTTTTATTTGCTTATTATAGGCAACCCTGAATGCTCTTAAAAGGGCCAAAGGAGTGGTTAAATTGGCTAGATGTTAGCTTTTCCACTGAGAAACATTTTAAATCTCTTCACTCTGCTCAAGGTTACTGCTCATTACCAGACCAAAACTAAAGACTTTCAGCATACCAAATGAACAAATTATAATCCTTTTAAAATTCTCATAAATGTGTTAGGATTGATGTGTTAGAGTAGAGTGAATTCAGTCCCAAGTTGGGAAGCAGTCAGAGGGAAGCCCTACGTGGACATACCTACAACAAACGATTTTCCTTTGCTCTGGTTGCAGCTGCCTGCTTGTAGGATAAAAACTGTAAGTGACTTTTCTTTCCTCCGGTATTAAAAATATAATGTAGTTCTAATGTAGTCATCTGTCTTCCATTCCTTTCCTGTACACACTTTGGCTTGTGTCTGGTAGGTTTAACTGTAATTGATTGTTATCAGTTGTAATTGATAATTGACTGCAATGGTAATTGACTGTAATTGATTGTAGTAGAGACTTATAATTCATTGTATGGCTAATTGACTTGCTCAAGGTGTTGAGTTTGAACTCAGGTCTTCCTGGCTCCAGGGTTGGTGTTATTATTCACTATGCCAACTAGCCATCTATATTTTCAAGGAGGAGACACAATTTAGAGATTTACTTTGGTTATTAATGATAAATTATAAAGCAAGCAAGTAATGAGGGTCAGTGTTTTATCCAGTTTATAAAATGCACAGACCTATAGTCTGCTGTGAAAATACATGATTAAGTTATATTTATTTACAAGATAGAAACATGAGAAATTTACTCATTTGCATCTCTGGTGTCTTCTTGTTGTTTTATGTGGAAGTCAATGATTCAAGTAAATTGCAGAGTCAAAAACCTGAGAGTTTGGAGAAATAGGATATTAAACCTCCTCTTCTTCATTCTCTTCCTCCCTCTTCCGCCTCCTCTTCATCATTATAACATGTATATAGCACTTTAAAGTTTGCCAAAAATCATTTCTATTCAATTCTTTGATGTCTGAAATTTATATATATATATATATATATATATATATATATATATACATACATAGAGATATTTAGATAGATAGATATATTTATTTTTACCATTGTATGCATGAAAAAATTGTACATATTCAAAGCTATCAGGTGTCAAGTCACAAGACTTAGAGTTGAAACAAAGCATATTTTAAAAATACACCATCCATTATAAAAAATTTGAGAGACTCAAGGGAATTTCAAAATAAAGCAGTCTAAATTCCAACTCTACAATCAATTTGCTTTATTAACTTGGACGTTAAATAATCTTCAGGTCACAACTTCTTCATCTGTAAATTAATATTTCTAAACTCATTTCCAATGATAGAAATATTTTGTTTTTATGACATTCACCAATTGATTGACATCATACTGAAAAATTGGGTGATATGTACAAAACCATGGAACTTACATCAGGGTCAAAGCAAAAACTTACTCTTTCACGTTTATGCTCAGGTCTCTAATCTGAACATCTTTTTTGAGCAGATTTAGTTAATATATTTGCATAATAAATACACATGTATGAGGATTGAGACATTTTGCATATGGATTTTGTTTTAAAAGAAATTGTAATAAAAGTCATAAAAATCTGTTTAATTAACACCAATCCTGTTAGAAAAAAATCTGCTATTTAACCATTCACACATATCAAAAGTTGTAAACCATAAGTTAGAGAAATTTAATTTTCAATTTTGTTTCTCTTCAGAAGTCAATATAAGACTAATTCGAATTATTATTCTATAACTTTGTTGATTTTTTGTTTTTTAAATTTCTACTCTATTTCCTTCTTTTGTTGTGAGAAACATCTCCCTATTGCAGTTGGTGTTTTTTAATTATTGAGATTTTTCTTCCTTTTTCTTTCTCATCCCACCTAAATTACATTGTTACTAGTCTTAAAATTATTTTGCATGCCTTTCTTGTTGCCATGTTGGTGGTATTATTGGTGTGAACATGTGCTGAGGAATCAGAGCTTCACGGATTTTAACTTTCTCATTTAAGGTAAGAAAACCTCATTTAGCAGCTGTAGTAGAACAAGAAAGCAGCATGATGTAAAAAAAAGGGTTGCACAGTGGGAAGTTTATGCTAGCAAATACCAATTCACACCTGTTTTAGTCCTACAGACAACATCAGGGGTGCTACTTAAATCGACTCTGTGTGCAATTTCACCATTGTTTAGAGACAATGAAAAGCATTGCACGGAATATTTTCTCTGGCACTTATCCCAATTAAGTGGATGTGCCATTTATCGCCATTTATCAGGGTGCTGATTAAGTAGCTTTAGTGGTATTCACTAAAGCTATCTTGTAATGAAATATATGAAAAGAATATTCACACCTCTTAAGATTCTGATAAGTCAGCTAATGTCTTGAGCTCTATAGATTTAGCAACATACAGATCCTTCTTTCTATGGAAGAAAGTAGTGACCAGGTCAAGAAAATAGAAAAAAGAGAGTAACACTCATAGGAACATAATGCTAATATACATTTTTATAGCCTATGGAAAGTTAACCAGTACTGTTATTAGGGTAACTTGTGAAGATGATTATCCCATTTTATATAAAAAAAGTGAACTGAAGTTTCAACTAGAGTCTGACTTTCTAGCCTGATTTTTTCAAGATGACACAGTCAGTAAAACTCAAAGCTAGGGTTTATATCCAAAGAACCTAATTTCATATGCAGTGTACATTTTACTTTATCTTACTGTGTGCTTATTTGAAAAATAATGTCTAATTAATGTTATCTTCTAAACATTAAGAATTTTACTTTAAAATTTCTTCTTTCCTAACTTCAATCATCCTATTTAAAAAATTTAAAGTAAGATTTGTATATATGTTTTATATACATTTGGAGAGTAGAAATTCCATTTATCTCAAACCAAACTATACAATAATCTTAATCAAGAGAATTTAATTTGTTACCCCTACATTTGCTAAGTATGTGATGCTGTTTAATCTCAACTCCTCTTAATTACAAAATAGGAGGAAATAAATTAAAAATAAGAGCAGAACAAAAAAGAGGAGAAAGAAAAAATATTCAAATAGGAACTTCCATGCAAAAAAACTTCAGCAGAAAAACTACTAACATATAAAAACAATAATAACAAAATCACACAATCAAAAGTAATGAGTTAGAAATTAAAATAATAAAATTAAAAAATTAATTTGTTTATATAATATATATCCTGAAAGGCAGTAGAACTAAACTTTTAAAGGGAACACAAATCAAAAAGTAGATGATAATAAGATAATTATTATGATGAACTTAAATATGCCCAATTCAGGCTAAAAATAATTAGAAATTAGTAAAAATACTAAAAATATTCAAATAATAATTTGGAATTGAATTAATAATATTGAGTAGAAATATTGAGCATATATTTGATTTTGAATGTTGGATTGTGTGTTTATAAAAATTCAAAATTCAAAAAATGAAATATAGAACAGATAGAGTTTTTTTTTCTTTCCAAGGTACTAAAATGGTTCAACAGACTGAATTAGTTTAGATGGTTTAGGGGACTAAGGCTTAAGCCAAGGCCACTAACACACACATATGCCCACCCATACACACACAACACACACAACACACACAATTACCTATAAAACACATTAATTTTCTTTTTAAGATGTAATATTACCTCCATAATTTTATTTTAGGAAAACATTAATTAAATATTTCCCATTACATTTTAATCTGTTTTAGGCCAACTGGAGAGTTTTGTGAAACATACATTGCCCACTCACATTTCACACTTTTGGCTTAAGTTAAGGGAGGAACTGTTAGGTTTAGGTCACCTAAGGAGACCAAAGGAGACAAAAATAGTTCTCTCTCAATTTTTACCAGTATCCCAATATGATCAATGCAGAGGAAGAGGCACTGATGTTAACTGAACCAATATTTTCTCCTTGCTGAACAGTCTTTCCATTCTATGACTAATTAAACTATAAATTTTTCTTGGTCTTTGAATATAATTTTTTTTTTCCTTTCTGACCACCTTGAAATATTAGACTGATCAAATTAAGTCTTAGTCTAAAAAGAGGGTAAGAATCCCACTTCTTTATATGTATTATCTGTGGGACCTCATAAAAGTTATTCAACTTCCATTAGTCTCAGTTTCTTCAAAAGTAAAATGAAATGAATGCACTATATAGATATCCTATCTAGATGCACTAAATAGCATATTTGTATGTATATTTGAGAGACATAGTTATATGTATATTTACATAGATGGGAAAGGAACATGTTCAGAATAAAGTTTGGAGGCTTAAAAATAAAAAGATGAGACATTTCATTTGATTTTTGAAAAGAAAAAAGGAAACCAAATTATAAGTATTAAAATATAAATAAAAGATAAATTCAAAAGAAATAAAAAATTATAACTATTAAAAATCTTTTGCCCAATTACATTTAACTCAAATAGATAATTTTCTTGAAATGCAGGCATACACACAGACACACAGACACACACACACACACACACACACACACACACACACACACACTGCTCAGCATCACATAATTAATTTTAGAGGATTTATGTACTCCAATCTTAGAAAAGGAAAGTGAATGAGACATAAATAGACTCCCTAAGAATTGACTAAGACTGGATATATTTGTGAAATAATTTTATCAAACTGGTTGGATAAAAGAGGAAAAGAAAGAATCCAATCAAATTCCTCATTTGACAGAAATTTAATCTTGATACCTAACCCAAGTGGTGTGAAAACAAAGAATACTACAGCCTGATATTCTTAATACAGTTGATACAAAAGATTACAAAATAATATTAACAAAGCAAGTACACCAGAGCATCAGATAAAGTTGGGTTCTCATAGGAAGAACACCTGATTGGTTAAATATTAGGAAAATTATAGACATACCCTTACTACTGCGAAAAACAAGAAAAATCTTATTATGTCAGTAATTAAAAACTAAACTCTTTTATATTTTATATAATATCCATCTGTGTTAAAATAATTAAAAATAGGATACAAAAATCTTTTCTTAACATGAAAAGTGATATCCATATTAAAGCAAGTAAACTTGTATGTAATGGGGATTAATAAACTCATAAATTAATAATATTCTTTATCACAATTGCTATTGATAAAGTGCTAGATAGAAATGGGTTATATGGTAATAAAAATAAGAAAAAATATATGAGCAAATAGTCAAGGAGGAAACAAAATTATTGCTTTTTGCAGATGATAAAATTTTTTAGGGAATTCTAAAGTGTGAATGAAAATATTTGAAATGCTATCTTCAACAAAGTTGCAATATATTACCAATAAGTACAATGGAATATAGAAATTGTATAATTCTATTTCAAATTATTATAGGATGTATTAAATATTTAGGGACCTATTTGACAAAAATACACAGGTATTATATCAATGCAACTGTAAATCAATTTTTAGATGAATAAGTACAAACCCAAACAATTTGAAAGCTACTAATTTTTTTTATGATGGACAAAAGATAACACAACCTAAAGTAATTGATTAATTCAGTAGAATAGCAAGGAAAGTACCACATTATTACTCTAGCCAGTTAAAACAAGAATAAAGTTAATTTGGCAGAACTAAAAGTTAAATAAAAGCTCCAGGGAAATAATGAAAAAATCAAAAGGAAAAGAACTTAGCAATACTAAATCACATTTATATTACAAACAATAATCATGAACATGTTTTGGTACTTAAGAAATAGAGAGATCAGTGATATAGACTTGGGACGAAATATCCAGAAGCAAATTAGTGCCTATTCTTTCATTTACTTAAAAATCCAAACTATTTTGGTAGGAACACTTTTCTGTTACAAAGTGTAAAACTGCTGAGAAATTGGAAAGTATTCTGGAAGAAACTAGGTATAGAACAATATTTTATCCAACATACCAAGATAGACTCCAAATGATTGCAATACTTAGAGTTTAATGGAAAATATCATAAACAAATTACAAGAAGTAAGAAATTAATTTTTTAAATTAATTTTTAAAATTTATTAATTTTATAAAGGAGAAAAAAACATTCTTATCACCAAGGCAGGAGAAATTAACAAGGTATAACCAAATTAATAAAAAAATAAAAATTTAGTCTGTGTCTAATATTTACCAAACATTATGATAAATATTGGGGTTACAAAAAGAATCAAAGATTGTTCCTGTTTTCAAGGTGTTTACTACCTACAATTTTGGGTAATGGAATTTAAAAGTTTTGAAAAAACAAAATGAACACAGCTAAAATTAGAAAAGAGCAACATCTAAATTCACAGGTATAAGGAACTTCTTCAAATTCAAATTTGTAAGTATAAAGGCTATTTCCCAATTTAAAATGTTCAAAAAATATGAATATCTATTATTCAGAGAAAAAAACTCTAAGTGACATGCAATAGTCAAATTAAAAATTTCCTAATTATTAATATGTACATGAATATTAAATCACTCAAGTTTCATCTCATGACCATCAGATTGTAAACGGTCATTGGAAAAGAAAAAGTGCAAATGTTGGAGGACAGCTATTGGTATTCGTATACCCATACCTGTATGCCCAAGTCAATCAATTCATCAGTAAACCATTTATTAAACATGTACTATGTGATAGCTAGTGTGTTAAATCCTGAGGATTGTTTTGGAGGATGATACAGTCTTGGGGAGAGAAAACATTTACATATACAGTCATAGGCAAAATAAATACAAAGGTTAAGAGGAAGATGCTATGCACAACTGGATGTAAGTAAGGAATCAAGACTAGATTCAGCTAGAAGGTTGCAACAGTCTGGTCAAATGACAAAAGTATTAGCAATATAAGAGCCCCATAGAGTGGACATATTAATGGACACTGGCAAGGCATAGTATTATTACTGGGGTTCATGTGATGATTCCAATTCTGCCAAAGGCAAAGAGCTTCTGTCAAAATGGTCAAATTTTCTGACCTCCCACTAACCTCATAGAACCCTGCCTATAAATATCTAGTTCTTAACATTTCCTGTTTCTCATCATTAAGCACTAATTCTTCATATTTCAAGAGATCAAGAAAAGGAATAAAAATTCAACCAACAGGAAGTGCAAAAAAATTAGTTAAATTTTTAAAAACTATTTTAAATTAAATTTTAGCTTCAAAATTTCACTAAATAACACCTCAGAAATAACATTCCCATTTACACAACAGAAGAGAAAAAATATTACATATGAAACTGTAGTACTTCACTTTACCTCAGTTTATATATCTTCCTAGATTTTTATTTTGAAAATATTCCCTTGTCAACTCTTATAATCTAAATCTTATAGAAACTTGTTTCTTGTTATGGTTAGATATTTTTCAGTCATATCCAGGTCTTTGTGACCCCATTTGAGATTTTCTTTCTAAAGATGCTGGAATGATTTGCCATGTCCTTCTCCAGCTTAATTTTATATATGAGCAAACTGGGCAAAATGGGATTAAGTTAGCTGCCCAAGATCACCTAGCTAGTAAGTATCTGAAGTCAGATTAAAATTCAGGCAAATGATTCTTCTTGACTCCATGTCAAGAAGGCAAATGAACCTTTCTTGACACCATTTTAACTGTTATATCACCTAACTGGTCACAACTTGTTGAGTCATTTCCCAATTATCTGATATCCCCTCAATTTCTAAATCTTTACCATCACAAAAAAAACTTTTATAAATACTTTTGCACATAAGGCAGTTTTTTAAAACTTGTCTATCTTTTGAGAATAGAACTAGTAGTATCATTGCTGAGTCAAGTGGTATGCAAAATTGATAGACTTTTGCCACGGTTTCAAATTGTTCTACAGAATAGTTGGACTAGTTCATTCCAGCAACAGGACATGAATCTTGATTTTTTTGAATCTTGATTTTCATACATACTCTTCAGCCTTTATCATTTTCCTATTTTGTCATTTTAGCCAATGGGATAGGTATGAGGTTATACTTCGGGGTTATTAATTCAAATCTCTAAGTATTAATGATTTAGAGAATATTTTTTAGATTTTATTTATTCTGAATTTTACAATATTTCTCCAATCTTGGGGCAGCTAGGTGGCGTAGTGGATAAAACACTGGCCTTGGAGTCAGGCTTACCTGGGTTCAAATCCGGTCTCAGATACTTAAAAATTACCTAGCTGTGTGGCCTTGGGCAAGCCACTTCACCCTGTTTGCCTTGCAAAAACCTAAAAAAAATATTTCCCCAATCTTGTTTCCCTCCCCCCAACCACCCCAGAGAAGGTATTCTGTTAGTCTTTAAATTGTTTCCTTGGTATGCATTGATCTAAGTTGAATGTAATAAGAGAGAAATCATATCCTTAAGGAAGAAACATTAAGTATGAGAAATAGCAGCATTACAAAATAAGACAACATTTTTTAAAACATAAAAAGCCAATTGCCTTTATTCAAACTCCACAATTCTTTCTCAGGTTACAGATGCCATTCTCCATCACAGATACCCCAAAATTGTAACTGATTGTTGCCCTATTGGTATGAGCAAGTCCATTAATGCTGATCATCACTCCCATGTTGCTATTAATGTGTACAATGTTCTTCTGGTGCTGCTCATCATGCTCAGCATCAGTTCATGAGAATGCTTCTAGGCTTCCCTGAATTCCCATCCCTTATGGTTTCTAATAGAACAATAGTGTTCCATCACATGCATACAACACAGTTTATTAAGCCATTCCCCAATTGATGGACATCCCCTCAATTTCCAATTCTTTATCAACACAGAGTTGCTATGAATATTTTTACACAGGTCAAATTTTTACCCTGTTTCATAATCTTTTCAGAGTATAGACACAGTAGTGGTATTGCTGCATCAGATATTATGCAAATTTTTTTTGTTGTTTTTGCAAGGCAAACAGGGTGAAGTGGCTTGCCCAAGGCCACACAGCTAGGTATTTATTAAGTATCTGAGACCGGATTTGAACCCAGTTACTCCTGACTCCAAGGCCAGTGATTTGTCCACTACGCCACCTAGCCGCCTCTGAAGCTAACATTTCTAATACAATATTGAATAGTAGTGGTAGTAATAACCATCCTTGTTTCACCCCTGATCTCACTGGGAATACCTCTAGCCCATCTCCATTGCATATAATGCTTGTGAATGGTTTCAGATAGATACTGCTTATTATTCTAAGGAGCAATCCATTTATTCATACACTTTCTAGTGTTTTAGTAACAATGTGCACTGTATTTTGTCAAAAGCTTTTCCAGCATCTATTGATATAGTTATAGATCTCTGATTGGCTTGTTATTGATATAATTAATTATACTAACAGTTTTCATAATATTGAAACAAACCTGCATTCCTGGGATAAACCTAGTTTGTCATAATTTATTATCCTAGGGATAATTTGTTGTAGTCATTTTGCAAAGATTTTATTTAAGCTATCTGCATCTATATTCATCAGAGAGATAGGACTATTTTTTTTCTCTTTTTAACTCTTCCTGGTTTAGGTGTCAGCACCATACTGGTGGCAAAGAAAGAATTAGGCAGAGTGCATTTCTTCACCAATATTTCCAAAGAGTGTATATAGAATTGAAACAAGTTGTTCCTTAAATTTTTTATAGAATTCATTTGTGAATCCATCTGGCCATGGAGACTTTTTCTTAGGGATTTCAATGATGGCTTGTTGCATTTCTTTTTCTGAGATAGCTATTTAGGTTTTCAATTTCCTCTGCATTTTACCTGGGCAACTTATGTATTTGTAAATATTCATCCATTTCAATTAGACTATCAAACTTATTGCTATAGAATTGAAAAAAATAATTATGAAATATTATGTTAATTTCCTCCTCATTGGTGGTAAGTTCACCTTTTTCATTTATGATACTAGCAATTTGGTTTTCTTATTTCTTGTTTTTAACCAAATTGATCATTTGTTTATCAATTTTATTGGTTTATTCATAAAACTAGTTCTTGATTTTATTTATTAGTTCACTAGTGTTCTTGTTTATGATTGTATTAATTTCTCCTTTAATTTTTAGAATTTCTAATATGATATTTAATTGGGGGTTTTAATTGTTCGTTCTCTAACTATTTTATTTGCATATTTAGTTCATTGATTTTTTTTCTCTCATTTTTTCATGTAAGCAGGCAAAGATATAATATATCCCCTGACAACTTCTTTGGTTGTATACCATAAATTTTTTTATGGCGTCTCAATATTCTCATTATATAGGATAAAATAATTACTTCTTTCTATAATGTGTTGTTTGATACACTCATTCGTTAAAATTAGGTTATTTAGTTTCTAATTTGTTTTGGGTCTATATCCCCCTAGCCTAATGTTGCTCGTGATTTTTATTGCATTTTGATCTGAGAAAGATGTATTCACTATTTCTGCCTTTCTGAAATTGATTATTAGATTTTCATTTCCTAGTATATGATCAATTTTTGTGTAAGTATCATGTAACTGCAATTATCCCCATTAGATTTCCTAGATAAGTCTATCATATCTAGGTTTTCTAACAATCTATTTACCTCCTTAACTTCCTTCTTGTTTATTTTATGGTTAGATTTATCTAAATCTGAGAACAGGAGGTGGAAGTCTCCCAGTAGTAGACTTTTCCTGTCTATATCTTCCTGTAACTCCTTCATCTTCTCTAAGAATTTGAATGATGTACCATTGGTTGCATCCATATTTAGTATTGAAATTACTTTAATGTCTATGGTAACTTTTAGGAGAATATAGTTTCCTGTCTTATCTCTTTTAATATTATTTTTGCAGATGCTTTGTCTGAGATTGCTACCCCTGCTTTTTTTCAGTTCAGCTGAAGCAAAATATATTTTGCTCCAACCTTTTACCTTTAGTCTTTATATATCTCTCTGCTTTAAATGCATTTCTTGTAAGCAGCATATTGTAGGATTCTATTTTTTAATCCACTCTGCTATTTGCTTACGATTTAAGGGAGAGTTCATCTCATCCACAATCAAAGTTATAATTACTAACTCTTCATTGCCCTCCATGGTATCTTCCTTCTGTATATATTTTCCCTTTTTCCCTTTTACCCATATTCCCCAGTATTTTGTTTTTAATACCACAGCCTTCAGTGTGTTTGACCTCCTATATCCAACCCCTTCCCCTCTTTACCCCTTTCCCTTTTCCCCTTCTCCCTTCCCTTTCTTCTGAGGGTCCCCCCTTTCTTCCCCTTCCCTTTTCCCCTTTTTAACACTTTAAAGGTAAGATAAGTTTCTTACCTTAACTGAGTATATGTATGTTAATTTTAAGCCAATTGGATGAGAGTAAGATTCAGGCAGTTCTCACCCCCTCACTTCTTCCACTCTATTGCAATAGGTACTTTGTGCCTCTTAATGTAATAAGATTTTCCTCATTCAGTCTCCTCCATCCTCTCATCTCTTTACTGCCCCCCCTTTTAAGGAGTGGTTTTTAAACCACTCTATCTGAGGCACAGAAAAGTCATGAGTGTACATCATTTCTGGCTAAGGATATTCTCTCTACTAGAAGTAAAATTATTGAGTTATTAGAGTCTTTCTCCCAGGTAGGGATATAGCCAGTCTCATCTTATTTAATAAAGTTTTTTTTTTCCCTTTTTCTTAACCCTTTTTTATTTTACCTTTTCATGTGTCTCTTGAGTCTCCTCTTTGAAGTCCAAATTTTCTATTAAGCTCTGATCTTTTCATCAGGAACAGTTGGATGTCTCCTATTTCATTAAATGTCCACCTTTTGCCCTGGAAGTGAAGGTTGAGTTTTGTCAGATAATGGACTTTTGACTGAAATCCAAGCTACTTTGTTTTTTGGAATGTTGCATTCCAGGCCCTTCAATCCCTTAATGTTGATGCTGCCAGTTCCCATATAAACCTTATCATGGCTCCTTGGTCTCTAAATTTTTTCGTTCCAGCTTCTTGTAGGATTTTCTCTTTTATCTGATAATTCTAGAATTTGGTTATAATATTACTTGGTGTTTTCCTTTTGGGATCTCTTTCTGGAGGGGATCATTGTATTCTTTCAATAAGTATTTTACCCCCTCTGGTTTCATGATATCAGGGCAGTTTTCCATCACTAAATCCCGCAATATTGATTCCAGACTTTTTTTTTCTCTTTAATGTTTTCAGCAAGACCAATAATTTTTAGATTATTTCTAGTTGATCTATTTTGGAGGGAAGTGGTTTTGCTAATGAGGTATGTAACATTTTCTTCTATTTTTTTTCAATTTTTTGCTCTTGATGAACAGATTCTTGTTGTCTCATCAATGATTAATTTCCACATACTTCATTCATTTTTAAGGAAAAATTTTCTTCATTCACCTTTTGCAATGACTTTTCCAATTGGTCAATTCTATTTTTGTAAGAGTTTTCCATTTAACCAATTGAGGTTTTAAGAGAATTGTTTTCTTTTGATTTTGTCAAGTTGAATTTTCCAAGGATTTCTTTTCTTGTTGCAAGGTATTAACTTCTTTTGGATTTCTTTGCCCAAATTTTCCAAATTTCCCAATTGATTTTTAAACTCCTTCCTGATTTCTTTAAGGAACTTTTCTGTACTTGAGACCAAATCATATTTTCCTCAGAGGTTCTAGGGCTCTCTGAGTTAGTTTCCCTTCCTTCTAGGAGTTTTTCTATGGACTCCCTTTTCCCTGCTCTTTCTTCATTTCCCTAAAATCTTGTGTTGGGAAGGGGCTGGTTCACAGAAATTTGGCATTGGGTTCCCTAGATGCTTTATTCACTGGGTTTAGTAACTATATGTGGGTGGGTCAGCCAGTAGGGGATGCTAGAGGCTTTGCTCATTATAATATCTCTAGGTGGCCTCTAGGGGGTGCTAGTGGCTTTGCTCCCTGAGTATAATACCTCCAGCTGACCAGTAGGAAGTGCTAGGGTCTGGAAATTCCCCTCCAACTCTTTTCTGGATAGTCGCAGACTGTCCTGTGGCAGCACCGCTGTTTCTCACAGAGAATGCTGCTGAGGCTGATATTAGGCTAGTCTGGCTCTAAACCCACCCCCACTGAGTGTCTGCATGCTGTGTTTGCACACTCACAGGGAATTTTTTTAAAAGATTTCTCCTGATCTTTCCACATCTATGATATGAAACAAACCTCTTAACAGAAATCTGACCCACAAAACCCAGAAAGAAAAGCCAGGAGAAAGGACATCTACCTCAGGATATGTCTTCCACAGCTGTGGCAGAGTCCAGGCCTGTAAGTCTGGTCACAGAGGGCAGATCAGCCCCAATCAGCCAGATTAGTGGCTGAAATGGAGCCACGGACACTGAGGACTGGAGATCCATCTGTGGGGCTAGACCATGGGTGCTTCAGTCAACTAGGGAGCAGAGGCACTGGTTTTGGCATTGACTCCCTGGAGCTTGTCACCAGAGCTGGGGGTAGAGTTCCAGTGCAGGAGAGCCTCTGACACCATCCCTGGGCTCCTCTGTTCTGAGGAACTCTGAGTCTATGCCTATATTGTGGCTGAAGCCTCTTCCTAGAACAAACATAATTACAGACTACTTCTGCCTCAGGCACAGGTGTGTGAGCAGAAGATCCAACCCAACTGACAATAGGGAGAGGGATGACCTCACCCCAGGGTAAAGCCCAGCACTGATAGAAAGCAAAATAATTCAATAGCTCCAACTCCTCCCATCAAGATAAGAGAGAAGGCCTCAATCAAGGTCACAGACAGTCTAGAGAAAGCAACCAGCACCTCCTACTGGCCAGCCACAGAAATTGCACTCAGTGTGTAAAGCCTCTAGGGATTCCAATACCAAACCCCAGTGAACCAGCCCCTCCCCAGCTCAAGGTCTTAGCAAAATGAAGAAAGGTCAGTGGAAAGGTGGATCCATAGAAAAATTCTTGGAAGGAAAAGGCCCTAACTCAGAGAGACCTATAACCTCTGAGAAGAATATAATCTGGTCTCCAGCACAGAAGGACTTCCTTGAAGTAATGAGGAAGGAGTTTAAAAATCAACTGGAAAATTTGGAAGAGACAATACCTTGCAACATTAAAACAAATCATTAGAAAATACAATTGATCAAATACAAAATGAGAATAAATTTCTCAGATCCTCAACTGGGAAAATGCAAAGAAAAAATCATTCTCTCAAAATCTCAAGTGGTCAAATGGAAAGCACTTTCAAAAGTAGAACTGACCAATTGGAAAAAGAATGGCAAAATGTTTAAGAAGAAAACTCCTCCCTGAAGAAATGAATGGAGTCTGCAGAAACTAATTACTTCATGAAACAGCAAAAACCTATAAAACAAAATCAAAAATAGAAAAAAAGAGAAGAAAATGTAACATACTTCATCAGCAAAACCCCTGACCTTGAGAATAGGTCGAGGAGGGGCAACCAGGAAATTATTGTACTTCCTGAAAACATTGAAAAGAAAACAAAGCCTAGGCTTAATATTACAGATCTAGTGATGGAAAATTACCCTGATATCATGGAACCAGAGGGCAAAGTAGTTATTGAAAGAATACATAGATCCGCTCCAGAAAGAGATCCTAAAATGAAAACACAAAGGAATGTTGTGGTCAAATTCCAGAACTATCAGATAAGAGAAAATCCTGGAAGCAGCCAGAAAGAATCAATTTAAATATCAAGGAGCCACAGTAAGATTATGAAGGACCTGGCTGCATCAATATTAAGGGATCAAAGGCCTTGGAAGGAGATATTTTGAAGAGCAAGGGAGCTTGGAATGCAGCCACAAATCCACTATCAAGCAAAGCTAGGCCTTCTCTTCCAGGGAAAAAAGATGGACATTTAATGAAATGGAAGAATTCCAAAAATTCCTGATGAAAAGACAAGAGCTAAGTAGAAAATTTGGACATCAAACAGGACACATGAAACGGTAAAATGGGGGGGGGCAGTAAAAGAGAAAAATGGTCTATCCAATAAGTTGAAACTGGCTATATCCCAGCATGGGGAAAAAAGATTCTCATAACTCTTGAGAATTGTAACTCTAACAGAGAGAATATACCTAGCCAGAAGTGATGGACATTCATGACCTATCAATGAGACTTTTATCCAATTGGATTAAACTGGCTATATCCCCACTTGGGAGAAAGATTCTAATAACTCTCAATAATTTTAACTCTAATAGTTAGAATGTACCTAGCTGGAAGTCATAGATACTCATAATTTTCAATGACTCAGATAGAATGATTTTAAAAACACTACCGCCTTAAAAAGGGGAAAAGGAATGAGAAGGGAGTAGGGAGGTGATTGAATGGGGTAAATCTCATTACACTAAGAGGTACAAATTACCTATGATAATAGATGGGAAGAAGGGACAAGATAAGAAATGCCTGAAACTTCTCATCAGACTTGGCTTAAAGTCCTCTTACACATATACTCCATTAACTTAAAGAACATCTAACCTTTCAAGTATTAAAAGGGGAAAAGGAGAGCGGAGACAGAGAAAGGGAGGGGAAGTGGGGAAAAAGGGGAACTAACATAACGAAGGGAAGGGGGAAAAGAGAAAATGGGAAAGGGGAAAGAAAGGGGAGGGGTGGATATAAGAAGGCAAAAACATGGAAGGGGGTGGTATTCAGGAATAAAATACTGGGGAATATGGATAAAGGGAAGAATGGGGGAAATACAAACAGAGGGAAGATAGCATGCAGGTCAATAAAGAATTAGTAATTGGAATTTTGAATGCGAATGAGATGAACTCCTTCTTAAAAGGTACATGAATAGCAGAATAGATTAAAAACCAGAATGCTGCAGTATGCTGCTTACAAGAAACACATTTGAAGCATAAGCATATATATATATATATATATATATATATATATATATATATAGAGAGAGAGAGAGAGAGAGAGAGAGAGAGAGAGAGAGAGAGAGTAAAGGTAAAAGGTTGGAGCAAAATATATTTTGCTTCAGCTGAAGTGAAAGAAGTAGGGGTAGTAATCCTTAATTTCAGCAAATAGCTGCAAAAATAGATAGTCTTAAAAGAGATAAGGAAGGGAACTTTATCCTCCTAAAAGGTACCATCGACAATAAAACTATTTCAATACTGAATATATATGCACCCAGTAAGATAGCATCCAAATTCTTAGAGGAGAAGCTGAAGGAAATACAGGAAGACATAGACAGCAAAACTGTACTAGTGGGAGACCTCAACCTACCACTCTCAGATTTAGATTAATAAAATTATAAAATAAACAAGGATGAAATTAAAGAGGTAAATAGATTGTTAGAAAAACTGGATATTCTAGAATTATGGAGGAAATAGAATGGGGAAAGAAAGGAATATACCTTTTTCTCTGCAGTACATGGAACTTATACAAAAATTGACGATGTACTAGGACATAAAAACCTAATAATCAACTGCAGAAAGGCAGAAATAGCGAATACATCTTTCTCAGTTCACAATGCAAATAAAGGCATATGCAATATTAGGCCAAGGCAATATAGTCCCAGAAGCAATTGGAAACTGAATAACCTCATTTTAAAAAATGAGTGGACCAAAAAACAAAATAATAGAACGAATTAACCATTTTATCCTAGATAATGACAATAATGAAACAATATACCAAAACCTATGGGATTCACTCAAAGCGGCTCTCAGCAGATATATTATATCTTTAAATGCTTACATGAATAAATTAGATTAAGAGGAAATCAATGAACTAAATATCCAAACAAAAATTAGAGGAAGAAAAAATGAAAAATCATCAAGTAAATACCAAATTAGAAATTCTAAAATATTAAGGAGAAATTAATAAAATTGAAAGCAAAATTTAATTAATAAATAAAACTAAAAATTGGTTTTATGAAAAAAACAATAAAATTGATAAACCTGGCATCAAATTGATTAAAAAAAACGAAAGAATAAAACTGAATTGCTGGTATAGTGGATGAAAAAGGTTAACTCGTCACAAATGAGGAGGAAATTAAAGTAATAATTTGAAATTATTTTACCCAACTCTATGCCAATACATTTGATAATCTAAGTTAAATGGATGAATATTTACAAAAATATAAGTTGGCTGGTAAAACGAAAAGGGGATTAAATACCTAAACAACCCTTTCTTAGAAATGGAAATTCAACAATCCATCCACCATTGAACTCCCTAAGAAAAAATCTCCAGTGATTGATGGATTCACAAGTGAATTCTATCAAACATGCAAGGAACAATTGGTTGCAATTCTATATAAATTCTTTAGAAAAATAGGGGAAGATGGAACTCTGCCTAACTCTTTCTATGAAATCAATATGGTGCTGATATCTAATCCAGTAAAAGTTAAAACAGAGAAAGATAATTATTGACCTATCTCCCTAATGAATTTATATGCAAAAATCTTAAAGAAAATCTTAGCAAAATGATTACAACAAGTTATTACTGGGATATTACATCATGATCAAGTAGGATTTATCCCAGGAATGTAGGGTTGGTTCAATATTAGGAAACCTGCTAGTATAATCAATGATATCAACAACAAACCTACCAGAAATTATATGATCATATCAATAGATGCTGAAAAAGCTTTTGACAACATACAGCACCCATTCCTACTAAAGCACTAGATATTGTAGTAATAAATGGGCTGAACCTTTGAATAATTAAGCAGTATCTGTCTGAAACCATCAATAAGCATTATATTCAATGGGGAGAAGCTAGAAGCATCTCGAATAAGATCAGGGGTGAAACAAAATGCCCATTATCATCACTACTACTCAACATCGTATCAGAAATGTTAGCTTCAGCAATTAGAGAAGAAAAAGAAACTGAAGGAATTAGAATTGGGAAGGAAGACATCAAACTTTCACTCTTTGCAGATGATATGATGGTCTACGTAGAGAATCCCAAGAATTCATCTAAAAAACTAATAGGAAACAATTAGCAATTTTAGCAAATTTGCAGGATATAAAATAAACCCTCATAAATCCTCCAATTTGCTATATATCTAGCAAGATACAGCAGGTAGAGCTAGAAAGAGAAATCCTATTCAAAGTAACCTCAGACAATATAAAATACCTGGGAGTCTATTTGTCAAGCCATATTCCAAAACTATTTTTTTAGTTTTTTTTTTTTTTTTTTGCAAGGCAAACAGGATTAAGTGGCTTGCCCAAGGCCACACAGCTAGGTAATTATTAAGTATCTGAGACTGGATGTGAACCCAGGTACTTCTGACTCCAGGGCCTGTGCTTTATCCACTATGCCACCTAGCAGCCCTCAAAACTTTTTGAAAACAATTATAAAAAACTTCTTACACAAATTATATTAGATTTAAATAACTGGGCAAATATCAATTGCTCATGGATAGGTAGAGCTAATATAATAAAAATGACAATTCTACCCAAACTAAACTACCTGTTTAGTGCCCTGCCAATCAAAATTCCAAAAAATTACTTTAAGGAGTTAGTAAAGCTTGTAAGTAAATTCATATGGAGAAATAAAAAGTCAAGAATTTCCACGGAGCTAATGAAAAAAAAAGTGCAAAAGAAGGTGGCTTAGCCCTACTTGATCTAAAATTATATTATAAAGTATCAGTCATGACAACTGTTTGGTATTGGCTAAGAAACAGTTTGGTGGATAAGTGGAATAGATAGGGGTAATAGTAGGAAGCTATTACAGTAATCTGCTGTTTGATAAACCCAAATAGTCTAGCTATTGGGATAAAAACACTCTCACTGATAAAAAAACTGTTGGGAAAATTGGAAGTTAGTATGGAAGAAACAGAACAGACCAACAACTAACACAATTTACCAAGAAAAGATACAAATGTATACAGTATTTAGACATAATAAACTATAGTATAAACAAATTAGAAGATCAAGGAGTAGTTTACCTGTCAGATTTATGGAAAGGGGAGCAGTTTATGACTAAGGAAGAGATGGAGAACATAATCCAAAAGCAATCTAGATGATTAAAAAGCTTTTGCACAGATAAAACCACTGTAACCAAGATCAAAACAAAATGTAGTAAATTGGGAAACAATCTCTACATTATTGATTCTGACAAAGGACTCATTTCTAAAATATACAGAGAGCTGAGTTATATTTTAAAAAAAATTCCCAAATTGACAAATGGTCAAAGGATATGCAAAGGCAATTTACAGATGAGGATATCAAAGTTATCAATAGCCATATGAAAAATTGCTCTAAGTCATTAATTATTAGAGAAATGCAAATCAAAGCTGCTCTGAGGTACCACCTCACACCTCTAAGACTGGCCAATATGATCAGAAATGAAAACAATCATTGCACAAAAATATTCATAGCAGCCCTGTTTATGGTGGCAAAGACTTGGAAATCAAGTAAATGTCTTTCAGTTGGGGAATGGCTTAGCAAACTGTGTTATATGTATGTCATGGAAGACTATTGTTCTATTAGCAACCAGGAGGGACAGGAATTCAGGGAAGCCTGGAGGGATTTGCATGAACTGATGCTGAGTGAGATGAGCAGAACCAGAAAAACACTGTACACCCTATAATCAACATGGGGGTGATGTTGAAACTTGATGGACTTGCTTGTTCCATCAGTGCAACAAGTAGGGACAATTTTGGGCTGTCTGCATTGGAGAATACCATCTGTATCCAGATAAAGATCCATGGATTTTGAACAAATTTCAAGGACTATTCCCTTTAATTAGAAAATAAAAGCAGAAATCTTATTGTCTGATCTTGTTAACACTTATACTTTTTTGTTTCTTCCTTAAGGATGTGATTTCTCTCTCATCACAATCAATTTGGATCAATGTACAACATGGAAACAAAATGAAGCCTGACAGATTCCTTGTGGCTGGGGGTGGGGGGAGGGAAGTAAGATTGGGAGAAAACTTGTAAAACTCAAAACTCATATGAAAGCTTTAAAAAAAAAATACTGACTGCTATTCAATTTCCCAAGCAGTTTTTTGACAAAATTTTGAATACTTGTCCTAAAAAATTGCATCTTTGAATTTATCAAATATTAGATTAAACAAAATCATACAACCCTTCAGAATCTGATGTACACTTTATAAAAATTATTTTTTTAAAATTTATTTTCATTGAAGATATTATTTGAGTTTTACAATTTTCCCCCAATTGCTCCCCCCCCCACAGAAAGCACTCTGTCAGTCTTTTCTTTGTTTCCATGTTGTACATTGATCCAAATTGGGTGTGATGAGAGAGAAATCATATCCTTAAAGAAGAGAAGAGAAGTCTAAGAGGTAACAAGATCAGACAATAAGATATCTATTTTTTTCTAAATAGTCCTTGCACTTATAGGACTTCCTGAAAACATTGAAGAGAAAAAAAGCCTGGACTTAATATTACAGGATCAATTGATGGAAAACTGCCCTGATATCATGGGTATTTCAAAGAACAAGGGAGCTTGGAATGCAGCCAAGAATCTACTTTTCTTCAAAGCTGAGCCTTCTCTTCCATGGAAAAATATGGACATTTAACAAAATGGAAGAATTACAAAAATTTCTGATGGAACGACCAGAGGTAAACAGAAAATTTGGACATCAGACAGGAGGTTCAAGAGACACATGAAAAAGTAAAAAAAGGGGGGATGGTAAAAGGAAAAAAATGCAATCTAGTAACTTGAAACTGGCTATATCCCAGCATGGGGGAAAAAAGATTCTCAAAAATTCTGAGAATTGTAGCTCTAACAGAGAGAATACACCAATCCAGAAATGATGGATATTCATGACCTAACCATGAGACTGCTATTGAATGGGGTGTAACTGGCTTTAACCCCACTTGGGAGAAAGACTCTAATAACTCTCAGGAAATTTGACTCTGTTCGGAAAAAAATATATTGAACTAAAAGGGACAGACACTCAGAATTTTCTATGACTTAGAAAGAATGATCTAACAAAGCACTATCTCCTTAAAAAGGGGGACAGGAAAGAGACGGGAGCAGGGAGGGGATTGAATGGAGTAAATCTCATTACACTAAGAGGTACAACAAACCTATGGTAATACTGGGTAATAAGGGAGCAGAGGAGAAACGCCGGAATCTTCTTCTCATCAGGCTTGGCTTAAAGTCAACCTACACATACTCAGTTCATTTGTAAAACATATAACCTTTCAAGTATTAAAAGGGGAGGGGGGACAGAGAAAGGGAAGGAGATTGGGGAGGGAAAGGGGAATTAACAAAAGAACGGAAGGGAAAAGCGACAAAGGGAAAGGGGAAAGAAAAGGGAGGGGGTGATATTGGAGGGCAAACACACTGAAGGGGGTGGTATTCAGAAACAAAATACTGGGGAATATGGATAAGGGGGGAAAGCGGGAAAAATACAAACAGAGGGAAGATAGCATGGAGAGCAATAAAGATTTAGTAATCACAACCTTGAATGGGATGAACTCTCCCTTAAAACGTAAGCAAATAGCAGAGTGGATTAAAAACCAGAATCCTACAATATGCTGCTTACAAGAAATGCTTTTGAAGCAGGGAGATACACATAAAGTAAAGGTAAAAGGTTGGAGCAAAATATATTTTGCTTCAGCTGAAGTAAAAAAAGCAGGCGTAGCAATCCTTTTCTTAGACAAAGCAGCAGCAAAAATAGATAGCATTAAGTGAGATAAGGAACAAAACTTTATCCTCCTAATAGGTACCATACACAATAAAGTCATTTTCAATATTGAATATATATGCACCCAGTGGGATAGCACCCAAATTCTTAAAGTAGAAGATGAAAGAACTAAAGGAAGACATAGACAGAAAAATTCTACTAGTGGGAGACCTCAACCTCTCACTCTCCGATCTAGATGAATTGAATCATAAAATAAACAAGAAAGAAGTTAAGGAGGTAAATAGATTGCTAGAAAAATTAGATATGGTAGACTTATGGAGGGAACTGAATGGAGATAGGATGGAATATACCTTATATATAACTTATACAAAAATTGAGCATGTACTAGGACTTAAAAACTAATGATCAGCTGCAGAAAGGCAGAAATAGTGAATACATCTTTCTCAGATCACAATGCAATAAAAGTCATATGAATTCTGGGCCAAGGAGATATAGATCCAGAACAAATTGGAAACTGAATAACCTCATTTTAAAAAATGAGTAGACCAAAAATCAGATTAAAGAACAAATTAACCATTTTATCCTAGATAATGATAATAATGAAACAACATACCAAAACCTATGGGATTCAAAGTGACTCTCAGAGGATATATTATAGCTTTAATGCTTACATGAATATATTGGAGAAGGAAGAAATTAATGAACTAAAAATGCAGCTAAAAATGTTAGAGAAAAAACAAATCAAAAATCCCCAATTAAATACCAAATTAGAAATTCCAAACATCAAAGAAGAAATTATTAAAACTGAAAGACAAAAAACTATTGAATTAATAAATAAAACCAAAAGTTGGTATGATGAAAAAACCAAAAAAATTGATAAACCTCTTTTCCATTTGATTAAAAAAAAGAAAGAAAAAAACTGAATTGCTACCATCATAAACGAAAAAGGTGAACTCACCATCAATGAGGAGGAAATTAAAGTAATAATTTGAAATTATTTTACCCAACTCTATGCAAATAAATTTGATAATCTTAGTGGAATGGATGAATCTTTACAAAAATATAAGTTGCCCAGGTTAATTGAAGAAAAGATTAAATACCTAAACAACCCTATCTCAGAAAAAGAAATTCAACAAGCCATTATCAAACTCCCTAAAAATAAATCTCCAGGGCTTGATGGATTCACAAGGGAATTCTCCCAAACATTTAAGGAACAATTGGTTCTAATTCTATACAAACTCTTTGGAACAATAGGGAAAGATGGAACTCTTCCTAACTCTTTCTATGAAACCAATATGGTACTGTTACCTAAACCAGGAAGAGTTAAAACAGAGAAAGAAAATTATACACCTATTTCCCTGATGAATATAGATGCAAAAATCCTAAATAAAATCTTAGCAAAATAATTAGAACAAGTCAACACTAGGATAATAAATTATGATCAAGTAGGATTTATTCCAGGAATGCAGGGTTGGTTCAATATTAGGAAAACTCTTAGTATAATCAATTATATCAACAACAAACCTATCAGAAAACATATGATCATATCAATAGATGCTGAAAAAGCTTTTGACAAAATACAGCATCCATTCCTATTAAAAACACTAGAGAGTTTAGGAATAAATGTACTATTCCTTAAAATAATTAGCAGTATCTATTTGAAGTCATCAACAAGCATTAAATTCAATGGGGAGGCTAGAGGCATTCCCAATAAGATCAGGGATGAAACAAGGATGCCCATTATCATCACTACTATTCAATATTGTATTAGAAATGTTAGCACCAGCAATTAGAGAAGAAAAAGAAATTGAAGGAATTAGAATTGGGAAGGAAGAGACAAAACTTTCACTCTTCGCAGATGACATGATGGTCTACATAGAGAATCCCAAGAAATCATCCAAAAAATCTCCTGGAAACAATTAGCAATTTTAGCAAAGTTGCAGGTTATAAAATAAACCCTCATAAATCCTCAACTTTTCTATATATGTCTAGCAAAAAACAACAGGAAGAGCTAGAAAGAGAAATCCCACTTCAGACAATATAAAATATTTGGGAGTCTCCTTGCCAAGACAGACTCAGAATCTTTTTGAAAACAATTATAAAACACTTCTCACACAAATTAAATCACATTTATATAACTGGGAAAATATCAACTGCTCAAGGATAGGTAGAGCTAATATAATAAAAATGACAATTCTACCCAAAGTAAACAATCTGTTTAGTGCCCCACCAATCATAATTCCAAAAAAATGACTTTCATGAGTTAGAAAAAATTGTAAGTAAATTCATATGGAGTAATAAAAAGTAAAGAATTGCCAGGAGCTTAATGAAAAAAAAGTGCAAAAGAAGGGGGCTTAGCCCTGCCTGTTCTAAAATTATATTATAAAGCATCAGTCATCAAAACTGTTTGGTATTGGCTAAGAAATAGAGTGGTGGACCAGTGGAATAGACTCTGTGTAAAAGCAGCAGATGATTATAGTGATCTGCTGTTTGATAAATGCAAAAAGTCTGGCCATTGGGATAAAACCTCCTGCTTTGATAAAAATTGCTGGGATAATTGGAAGTTTGTATGGAAGAAACTTAGATTAGACCAACACCTCACACCCTTTAC